>NC_132895.1:1198891-1303891 GCF_030463535.1 Salminus brasiliensis | reverse complement strand
GGAACATTGCTGTGAGAAGGATTTGATTGCATTCAGCCCAACAAGAACTTTAGTAAGGTCATCTTCTCATGTTGAATGATTAGATCTGCGAATCACTCAAGAGATGCAGCTCAACTGATCCACAGCCCAATGCTGGGGGCCTTTATAACCTTTAGAGGTCATGTGATCACAGCTGCTACGGAGCGTCCCGTTCTATTGGTCAGTATTTTTCTATGGAGATTATACAAGCATTGTGTGAACATCTGTGTCAGCAATGGGTGCAGCTTAACCATAAACCACTGAAGGGCTGTCTGGATACTTTTGGACATATAAGGTACATCAAAAGCAACCTGAAGAAAGCAGTTTTGATTATTTAAAAATAGCCTCGAGTTCTGCATCATCATCAAAAAACAGACAGACAAGGAGATTAACAAAACACCCACATAACATTGTTCATGTAATGAAGGATCTTCTGCAGGCTTAGTCACAGCAGCACCACCAGACACGATCCATCCGGCTGCTTCAGCCTGTTGGGGGGGGGGGAGGATTGAAATCAGATTAGAATTAAAATTCACGCCTCAGGACCAGCACAGTGTGTGTGTGTGTGTGTGTGTGTGTGTGACGTCAGAGCGTGTCGTGTGTGTTTAGTGATGTTCGGCTGTAAGGTTCACTGTGGAGACTGTCCAGTTGCTCTCAATTTCGCTGGTGGACAACCCTTTGCTGCAATAACAGCCTCTACTTTTCTGCAAATGCCTTAGACTAGATTTGGAACATTGCTGTGAGAATTTGATTCTTTCATTCTATGAGAAGAGAGCATTAGTATAGTCATGTACTGATGGTAGATGAAATGTCAGATCAGAAATGTCACTCAGACTTATCCCAGAGCTCCAACACTCTAGGGAAGTCAGTTCCACTGCTCAACAGTCCAGTGCTGCAGGGTTTTACACCCCTCTATCTACCAGTGGGCTTTACACCTATGCTGGAACATTGTTGTGAGAAGGATTTGATTGCATTCAACCCAATGAGAGCATTAGTAAGCTTATCTTCTGATATTGGATGATTAGTTGTGATGTTCAACCCAAAGGCATTGCATGGAGCTCCTTCACTCTTGGGAAGTCAGCTCCACTGCTCCACTGTTCCACTGCTCCATGTTGTTTATACCCCTAAGTAGCTGAACTCACTCACTAAAAGGAGTATCTGGATACTTTTTGATTTCTGGAACATCATGAAAAAGGTTGCTATGGTGTTGCTAGGTGGTTGTTAGGGGATTGCTATGGTTTTCATAAGTGGTTGTATGTGGTGTTGCTAAGTGGTTGCAAGAGGGGTGCTATATTGCTATATAGTGGTTGCTGTAGTGATGCTAGGTTGTTGCTCTGGTATTTCAGGTGATCATTACTGTTGCTAAGTAGTTGCTAGGGGATTGCTATGGTGTTGCTAGATGACTGATGTGATGCTAAAGATGATTGCAATGGTATCATAATGCATTTTTGGAGTAATGCTAAGTAATTGCTAGATGGGTGCGTTAGTGTTGCCAGGGTTCTGCTATGATGTTAATAGATGGTGGTTCACTGGTTGTCCTTCCTAGAGGACTTTTGGTAGGTACTAAAAACTACATATGTTCTGACCCAGTCGTCTAGAACATCACAGTTTGGTTCTTGTCAAAGTGTCTCCGATTCTTATGCTTGTCCATTTTTCCTGCTTCAATGCCTTCATCTCCTTCACTTGCTGCCTAATATGTAGATCCACCCCTTGACAGGAGCCACTGGAACCAGATCATCAGTGTACTACACCTGATGAATTATTTATATATTTATTTATTTTTTAAATATATATTTTTTTCCTTTTTAGAGAACAGGACGGTAGATATGCAGGGTGTTGGGGAAGAGGTTTGATTTAAACTGTAAAACAGGATTTTGCTGAGTGTCAGAAAAGCACACTCATCAAAACTCAGTAGAGCCAGATGTGCCGTGAGCTTACAGCAAAAACATACATAAATATGCATTTAGAAGCAACTCAACACATCAAACCCAGTCTCAAAATCTCTCCTAAGTGTATATTTTTTGCTAATTAGGATTTTTCTCAGGTCTTCTGGTTGTCATAGCGTTGCACCATTCTCTCTATTTTTGACCATTTACATTTACAGCATTTAGCAGTAGTTCTTACCCAGAGCAACTTACAAAAGTGCTTTGCTATTTACCCAAGGATAAACTCAGATAGTTTAAATAGACTAAAATCCATAGATACCTCTAATCTTAGACTCTACTAAACACAAGTCAATAAGATGACTACTCTACTCTTCACCCAAGTCCTCTCAGAAGAGGAGGGTCTTCAGTTTGGGTTTGAGGACAGCGAGCGTTGGACTCTGCTGTTCAGAAACCCAGGGGAAGTTCGTTCCACCACAGGACAGTAAAAAGTCTGGACGCTCGTCATCTTGGGGTTTAGAGATAGTTGTTTAAGATTACTTAAAGCTGCTTTCTATTGGCTGCTTTTATTTAATTTATACACAATTCCTGAAAACTGTTAATGGGGTTCCACAGGGCTCAGTCCTTGGGCCATTGCTTTTTTTAACAATATATATTAATGATGTTTGGAACTGTACAGTTTTTTTTCCTTCTCCTGTAATAATGCAATTTTGCTGGATCAGATCATGTCTTTGGGAGCAGACTGTGAGAGAAGGGGGAGACCTCTGGAGTTGGGCTGGAGTTTGTGTGGTTTTTGCTTTGTGGTAGGAAGCAAGTCCCCAAAACATCAAGAGAATCAGGAACGATTATGTAGGGTTCTCTTGGGCACTGGCACATGGTTGGACAAAAATCCAAACTACCATAAGCTGTAAGACCTACTGATTAGACAGAGGACACTGAGAACAGTCACTACTAAAAAAAGAAAACCTGACCCTAGAGTTTGAGCCTGTGTGGTTCAGGAGTAAACGTCTAGTGAAATAGAGGTGTATTAGATGATTGAGTTGGAAAGCAATCTGCTGATGATGCAAATTAAACTCAGAGGGTTGCAGCTGAAGTGCCGAGGTCAATGGAGAAGATGGTGGTTGGGTAAACGTTCGGCTCAATTATAACTGCGCACTTGCTGGCGAAATAGGAATCTGAGCCGATACCCTTAATGAGCAAGCCAAGGGCGACAGAGGCAAGGAAAAACTCCCTTTGAAGTAGGAAGAAACCTGGAGAGGAACCAAGGCAGAGTGAGGGAACTCATCCTCCTCTGATTGGCACCAGTGTAGTGGAGTTGCTTGTCAGTATTGGTGAGTATTCTGTGCAGCAAGAGTTAGATTATGCAGGTAAGAAGAAACTGATGTGATTGAGTCACCAAAAAAGGCACAGGAGACCGGATGAGGTGCTGAAAGGGGAGTCGCAGCGTCCAGGGTGAAAGACAAAACGTGCCACAACTCCATGGTGGTCCGATCCAGGGGAGGGGAATTCAAGGCAAGGTGGATGCAATGCAGTGGTTGGTGTGGTGCAATGGATAACACCACTACCTACCAGTGTGCAATGATACCATGTGGGAGACTGGAGTTCAATTATCGGTCTGAGTAACTATGCTGCTGCGCTACACCAATTAGAGTCCTTGGGCAAGACTCCTAACACTACACTGGCCGTCCTCTGTAATCCAAGTAACCTTGTAAGGTGCTCTGGATAAGAGTGTCCTCTAAATGCCATAATGACTGCATTAGCAGTGTCAGGGCCTGAAAAAAGGGATGAGGGAAGGAACTTCCAACTTTAATTGACAACTATTATCACTATCATCTAACTCTCTCTCTTTTTACCTTCTCCGAGTAAATGGCCACCCAGCCCGACCTGCTGGAAGATTGCCCGCTGAGGTCCCCTCTACCTGCGTCAAACCAGCTGCCACCTACCAGTCCGACCATCAGGCCCCCCACCCACCCACCCACCACCACCCATACCAGAATAGCGGCTCACCCTCCTACCACTGCTACCTGTTTAATGACCGTGTTAAACCTAAATGGACTCTTAACTATCTGCACTATTAATATCACCTCTATTAACTATCTGCTGTATCTGGTTTGGCCATTTTTATCAATAATTTATCAATAGTTCTGATCAGAGGAGGACGGGTCGGGTCCCCCTTGTGAGTCTTGGTTCCTCCCAAGGTTTCTTCCTCCAGCTCTGAGGGAGGTTCTCCTTGCCACTGTCTCCGTTGGGGCTCACTGGGGGTCTTTGATCCTTCATGTCTTACGTTATTTCTTTTTTTCTGTCTTTTATTAATTATTAATTATGTAAAGCTGCTTTGTGACGACAACAATTATAAAAAGCTACACAAATAAATTTGACTTGACTTGACTTTCGATCTGAGGTTATGGACAGACTCTCGAGGATCCTGGGCCGCGGCATCCTGATGTAACCATTGCCCTTCTCGGTGACGTCTTCATTAATGAGGCTAAAAAAAAGCAAAACTATTGAACGTATTAGCTTTAATGGTTTGGTAGAATATTGTATAATGTAAAAAAACGTCTTATACTGTATGTCTTAAAAACTTTAAATAATTTATATATATTATTTTATCCCTTATTCTTTATTGTATGTGTTTTGTTGCTCTCACTGGTATAGAGTGATGTGCTCACCTGGCTGGAGAACTGTACTCCAGTCTACCATGGGGAAGCCACTGTTCAAATTTGGAACATTTGCTGTGTACTCACTACACTACATCAATCACAGCAATCCTGCATAAGAATTTCAGCTCAGCAGTGTCAGGGTTTTGCCTTCTCCTGTGAATGTAATGATAATCTGTACTGTATTTCACTTTGGGTTCAACCAACCCCAATAAATAAACGTACAAAAGTATGGACAAAAGTATTGGGACACATTCAGTGTTTCCTCTGAAATCAAGGCCATTTAAGAGTTTCTCCTGCTTCTGTTGGAGTAACTGTCTCTACTGTCCAGAGAGGACAGAATTACTGTGAGGATTTGATTGATTGCATCATCCCACCTCATCATCCCAAAAGTACTGGATGGAGCTCCACCATCATCCATCATTCCAGAGAACACAGTTCTTCCACTGCTCCACAGCTCCTCAATGCTGGGGGGCTTTATACCCCTCTAGCCCACGCCTGGCATTAGGCAGCATGGAGCCAATAGGGTCATGATGTTGATCTGCTCCAGAGAGTCCTATTCTATCTGTAATTATCCATGGATGGGTATGTTTACACTGAACAGGTTGGACAGGACTGCTTTCCAATGTTATGACGCATTGTCATATAACTGAGACCCAATGGCTCGAGCAGTGAGCGCAGGGTGTGTAAAATATCCTGTGTTTTAGGCCACGTTTCACCAAGCTAATACTTACACTGATGGGCAGCAAATGTAGAGCAATCAGGAGAAAGCGAGGCAGGCTGTGTTTATATAAGCGAGTGACTCGTGCCTTCTCACTGACCTGGAAAATCCAGAGAATTCACGAATAATTACCGGAAATTAGAGCCGATTCGGGCAAGCCTGTTTTTCCTCTTCTCATTTTCCCCGCTTCTGATGACTCTGGACGTCTTGGCGTGTGTGTGTGTGTATATGTGTGTGTGTGTGTGTGTGTGTGTGTGTGAGTGAGTGTTTCCTTTTCCAGCTGGAAGCAGAAGAATGAGAAGCTCTCTCCGAGCCTCTGAGGTATATGAGGCAATAACAGTGTGGGAGATTATTATTAACGTCTCACACTCCGCACTGTTCTCATTATAGCAGAAGCACAGATTACATACTTACGTATGTCTGGCACGTACACAATGATGCGATTCATCACTGCGGCTTATGTTTAGAGCAAACATTCACATCCTGCTCATTTTAAAGGGCCAGTATTATGAAATCCTGAATTATTCCCCCCTTCTTTAACACACAGTTCGTTTAGTGTTAACTTTAATGTACTGCTCAATTTTTTTACAGTCTTTGAATACTCATAGGTGTACTTTAAAGTACTTCAATATTCATTTTCAAAGCCATTCTTAAAATCACTCAATTTACATTTCATAATTAATCATCATTTTATCAATCAAGTATTTTTAAAACTGCAAATCAAATCTATATCCAGTAGATGGCAGCGATGTATTAATAGTGTATGCACCGGTGATGGCGCAAATGAACTGAAATCAGCCGTGGTGTAGGGCATGTAGCCAAAACAGTACCCATATAACACACACGCACACACAGGTAAACATGAACCTATTGGCACCATGCTGCCTAATGCCAGGCGTGGGCTGGAGGGGTATAAAGCCCCCCAGTCATCAGTTGAGTGGTGATCAGACAACATCCTGACCTCACTAACGCTCTTAAATGAAATCAAGTCCTCACCTGTAATACCCTGGATTTCAGAAGAAACAATGAATAAGCAGGTGTCCCAAAACTTTTGTCCTTTTAGTGTAATATACAGTGCTATGTAGGTCCCTAATCCCATTCCTCTACCCCCCGTCTCTCAGCAGTGAGAGGGTTCTACTGTAGAAGCTCCAGATCTCATCAGAACAGATAAAGCAGCTGAACATAAATCCAGTAAAAAGGAGAAACAAGAGCTTCTCATTCTGAAGAAAGAAAGTAGTGAGATCTTGTCGGTGAGCTAGTCTGAAGAACAGAGCTCGGTTCCTCCAGGGTTCTCCTGGACGCCCCCCAGTCCAGTCAGCACAGTGTGGAGGATGTGTTCAACTCCATCATCATCATCATCATCAGCAGCAGCAGCAGCAGCAGCAGCTCACCTGATTTACCATCATTAAGCCCCGATTTACCACCAAACCAGGTGTTGATCTGAGGAGAACTCTAAATAATACTAGACTCCATGAGGAGAACTTTGGAGATGTTCTAATGATGAACATAGTGATGGAGAACCACCACCACTTTCTGTGGGAATGATATTATTAGTAAAGACAACATGTGGATGCCCAGCCGGATCAGCAATGGGACCAGGAGGGGTTAAACATGGGCTCTATCTGGGTTGTACTTTTTAAATTGGGCCTAAATGGGACCCATGTGCAATTAAGGTGGTCTTTAACAATTGCGCCCATTTGGGAAACCCAACTGTACAAACCCACTCAGAGCCTATGCCCATCTGGAACCCTCCACAGGAAACGCCTGCGTAAGTAATATGTGCACTTTTTAAAAGGAGTGTCCGGATACTTTTGTACCTATACTGTGTGTGTGAGTGGGACTTTAGGAGTAGATTACAGGAGCTGGGCTGTATTTGTTGTAGACTGTAGATTAATGTGAACGTCACACAGATTAAACCACAAACAAAGAAAGACTGGTGGATGTGTGTTTAGCATAGCTCTACAGAGAGGAGCTCTATCCTGCCTTATGAAGCTAACACGTGAATAAAGACACCACACAAACGACCAGGGCGTTTATTTACCCTGTTCGTTAGATGTACAGATTAGTTATATGAGTGTGTGTGTGTGTGTTGTGTGTGTAGCTCTATGATAATATGCATTGGCCTTACACACATTGATAAAGAACGCAAATACGCTCTGCAGGCCTTTACTCTGGGAGACAGGTGAAGGTCTTAGCTAAGCTTATTTATTCAGATTCTGCTGCTTTTGGATAAAAAAGAAAAGTTGTCAATTGTGGTAAATGTGTGTTTTGAATGGCCTAAAACTTTAAGCCCGTGTTTACGAAAGATTACGGATGAGCTTAAGATGAATTTGTTGAATCTAAATATAAACACGCAGCAGTTCTGTGCTGGGATGGTTATTAGAATGTCCTGCTTTCAGAGGCTTTCTGAGAATTCCGACTATTTTTATAGTTTCCCCAATATTTCCCACTTTTAATCCGCGGTTCTGATCCTTTGGAGAAGAATGCATGCTTCAGAGTCAGTAAACCTCAGTGCAGTTTATTATTTTTACACATACAGCACATCATCAGTCCCAGTAGGCCAGCAGCAGTGATGGAGCACTGAGGCACTGTCTCTCGGAACCATTTATAAACAGCTGTTTACCTCCACACGTCTTCTAATTTGTAGTTTGCAAGTTTCCAGCAAGAACACGGGACATTAAAACGTTAAGACATGAAGTGAGCTGCAGTGAAGAACACTGATGTGATGAAGGTGATGAATCAGAAGAAATGGACAAGCGTAAGAATCTGAGACAATTTGACCAGAACCAGACTGTGATGTTCTAGATAATGACTAGATCAGAACATATCCAGAACATCAGCAAGCAGGTCTTGTGGGGTGTTCCTAGTATGCAGTGGTCAGTACCTACCAAAAGTGTTCCAAGGAGGAAGGACAACCGGTGAACCGTTGACAGGGTCATGGGAGTCCAAGGCTCACTGATGCGCTTTTGAGGCCCCACCCACCTCACACCTTACAGGACTTAAAGGATCTGCTGCCAACGCCTTGGTGCCAGATACCACAGCAGGACACCTACAGAGGTCTTGTGAAGTCCATGGGTCAAGGGGTCAGAACTGTTTTGAAAGTTTGCAGTAGTTCCTATTTCTAAACAGCTGCTCACTGTTGCTACATGGTCACTAGCATGAAACAGTTTTTGTTTTCTAAGTGGCTGCTATGGTGTTGCTAGGTGGTTAGCATATTGTTGCTACAGTGTTGCTGGGTGGGTAATGTGGTGTTGTGAAGTAGATGATGTTTGCTAAGTTTGGATAGGTGGATACTTTGGATACGTTGCTAAGTGGTTGCCACAGTGTTGTCAGGTGGTTGATATGGTCTAGCCAAATGGTTTCTAGGTGGTTGCTATAGTGTTGCTTGATGGTTACCAAGTCATCACCCTGGTTTCCCATGTGGTTGCTATGATGTTGCTAGGTGGTTGCTATGGTGTTGTTAAGTGATGGCCCACAGAATTCACCTGGCATACCAAAGCAATCCCATGGGCTATGACTTAGCAACACCATAACAACCATCTAGCAATACCATAGCAACCACATGGGAAACCATATTGCTAAGTGATGGCCACAGGATTGCTTTGGTATCCCAGGTGAATTCTGTGGGCTATCACTTAGCAACCACCTAGCAACACCATAGCTACCACATGGGAAACCATGGCAATGACTGGGATACCAACTGCTTTGGTATCCCAGGTGATTTCAGTGGTGTTGCTAGGTGGTTACCAAGAAATGTTAGGCGATTGCTATGGTATTGCACTGTCTGGAGTCTGGAAATGAGGTCACAGGTTCTCCGCAGGTCTGGGTGGAAGGGATAATATGAAACTCTGAGCCATAAAGACGACTTTTTCTCAAACTGTGCTGCGAAGCAGAACCGGAATCTGGTTCAGCCGCGGGTCACAGGCAGATCAGGTCATGCAGTTTTTCCTGTAAGTGAACGCAGGTGTTGCCTTTATTCCCCAAACTCAGGCAGAACGATTGTGAGATGCATCTGCAACACGAATGATGGAGCGCAGCCCTCATCTCCCACCACAGCTGGAAGTGGAGGTGGATTTCTGATCCTAGATTGCAGGAGGGCGGGTGAGGCTTAGTGAGGCGTGCCACTTTTGACCTTATCACAATGACAGACACTTCAAAGCCTAGTTTTTATGTCTTCCGCTACTCCTTTCTGGGCCATCCCTCATGTATTTTTAAGGTGCTTCCTCTCGGAGGCGGTGTGAGGACTGATCTAAGTGCCAAGTTTTGGAGAGGCTTGACTTTGCAACTTTTGGAGTGAGTGTGTGTGTGTGTAACAGGAGACCCTGGAGTCTCAGGAAGATGCCCTTTGGAAGTCTAAGATCTTGACCTAATAAATCCTAATTAAAACTCTTAACTCATAAACTCAACTCATTAAATTTCAGCTCAAATCAATTCAGTTTAGCTCATCCCAATTTAGTTTAGTTCAGCCGATTTCAATTCACATCAGTTTAACTGATTTACAGTTTAACTCAACTCAGCTCAGTTCATCTCTTAATTCAGTTCAACTCAATTCAGCTCAGTTCATCGAATCACAATTCACATTAACTTAGTTCAGTTCAACTCAAATTAATTAAAGATTAACTCAATTTTGCTCAGTTTACCATTAGTTCAATCTAATCTTAACTCACATCAATTCTGTTTAACTTAACTCCACCCGGTTCAACTCAACTCTTAACTCTGTAAAATAAATTCAGCTCAGTTTACCATTTGATGAAACCAGACAAACTCGCCTCAGTTTAACTCAAATTAGCTCAGTTCATCTAATCTTAAATCTCATTAACTCAGTTCAGTTCAACCTAAATGAATTTAAGATCAATTTAGCTCCACTTGGCTCAAACCAGCTCAGCTCAGTTCAAGTCAATTCATCTTAGTTCAACTAATCTGAACATCAATTCAGTTTAATTCAACTTAACTCAATTCAGCTCAGTTTACCATTAGTTCAATCTAATCTTAAATCACATTAATGCCTCACTTCACTCTGTTAGGGCAAGGTGGAGCTGGCCTGAGCTGCTGAGCTACGTTCCAGGTACATTATTTATTTGTTTTTCTTCAAACCCTTGAGGTTCTGCCAAAAACATGCTTAGCTTTTACCCTGAATGTACCGGCTAAGCAAAAAGAGAAAATCGGATTCCTCTAAGGACGTCGAGAGACTTTCTGAGACTGACACCACTTTCTAAACTTCTCGTCTTGATCTCTTTTGTATTAACAGCAGTTTGACATATTTTGATACATGGAGGTCCTTAATTTCCTTAACTGGATTTGCATGGATTGAAAAGTATTCTACATGTGCAAGTTGATTTTTTTAGACCTGAAAAGGGTCCTTTGACAATAGTGCAAATCTTTTTGGTGCTTTTAGAAATTTAGCTTGGTTAACCAGACCAACTCAACTCAGTTCAACTCAATTCAGCTCAGTTTACCATTAATTAAATCTAATCTCAAAGCACATTAACTCAGTTTATTTAAACTTAACTCAGTTCAGCTCAACTCAAATCAATGTAAGATTAACTCAATTTATCTCTGCTTGGCTCAATCCCAACTCAACTCAGCGTAGGCCAATCTTTCTCTGAGGCGGTGTGAGGACTGATCTAAGTGCCTATCTAAGTTGCCTGAACCAAGTTTTGGAGAGGTTTGACGGGACATTACTTCTGTTTAATTCAACTCAACTCAATTCAACTCAGTTCAACTAAACTAGGCTCTGTTCAGTTCAGCCCAACTCAAAACAGTTCCATTCGATTCCACTCACATCACTTCAACTCAGTTCAACTCAGTTTAATCAAACTCAACACAATTCAGTTTAACTCAGCTAAAACGTTTACACATTGGCTGTGTGATTCTCCGCTGTGGACACACCTAACGCTAACGCTAACGCTTGTGGGAAATCCTTACTCCAGACCCGGTCCTTGGAGGAATCACTGTCTCCGTGTTTAGCTTGTTCTTTCTGCTTTCTATCACTTTCTAGCGCTTTTCCTCGTAACTGCTTTTAGATTGTGTTTACAGTCCACAGGTTTATTAAAAAAGCGGAGTACCCCACAACAACAACTTTATTTCGGTGCCTAAATCAGCTGAAAGCGGTAAGTTTGTGTTTTATTATGGCTGTTGCTGGACTTTTTGAGTGTGAGAAGTGTGGCATGTTTAGTCTAGACCCTTTTCCCACCGCTAGTGATAATGATAGTGTTTGCACTAAATGTGAGTTAGTAGCTCTCTGGTGGAAAAGGTGGAGCAGTTAGAGGTGGAGCATCATGGGGTTACTGAAGGATAGAGAGCAGGAGTTGCCCCCCGTTGCCTCAGGGAGAGCTAGCACCCCCCCACTCCGGCGTTAGAGCCCTCACAGCGGGGCGAATGGGTGATGTCTCGGCGGCATAGCCGGAAAGCTAAGGCTAATGCTAGCGCAAAGGCCGAGGCTAGCCCACCGGAACACCACGCTCCCCCCCCCGCTCAGCGAAACCCCCGCTGAGGAGCCTGTTCACAGTACTCTGGTAATAGGAGACTCTACTGTTCCACACCTGAAGATAGCTAGTCCTTTAGGGGCTCCAGCAGTGACCGTTAGCTGTTTACCGGGAGCCAGAGCGCCGGACATTAGCGGCCTTAACCTTAAGCGGCTAGCAAACAGGAGATATTCGAGGATAGTGATTCATGTAGGGGCCAATGATATCCGTCTGCGGCAGTCAGAAATAACTAAGGATAATATTAAAGAGGTGGTTAAACTGGCCCAGACGATGTCCGATGCTGTAATTTGCTCTGGTCCCATCCCAATGAGGCGCGGCGCTGAGTCCTACAGCCGACTCACAGCGCTGAACCGCTGGATGTCCAAGTGGTGTTCTGAAAATCATGTGGGCTTCATAGATAATTGGTTAAAGTTTGAGGGCAAGCCTGGTTTTTTAGGTAGGGATGGTGTCCACCCCACGCGGGAGGGTGCTGCCTTACTTTCGTGCAGCATAGCCCATAGTCTGCTAGTTAGTCGCAGAGGAGTGTAAAGGACTGCTGACAGTCCAGAGCCGAGACCAGGCCGCAGACAGACCGGCTAAACCCACCGTCTGAGAGCTGCTCTGAGGCTCTGAGGCGTCACCCAGGTTTCACTGTATTGAGACTGTGTCTGTGCCCCGAATTAAAGCCAAACAGAGAACATCTAGATCAGCTCGTTTTAATCATTTAATCAGTGTTAAAATCTCTCATTTCAACGATAACAGCAGCACCTCAGACCTAAAGCTCGGTCTACTTAACATTAGATCACTATCCTCAAAAGCAGTGATCGTGAATGAAATGATATGTGATCAGAAACTAGATGTTTTCTGCCTCACCGAAACCTGGATTAGACCTGATCAATATATAGCACTAAATGAAGCCCCCCCCACAGGCTATAAATATGTACATAGCCCTAGATTATCAGGCAGAGGAGGTGGAGTATGTATGATCTATCAGAATACACTAGAGATTATTCAAAAACACTGTAACACCTTCACTTCTTTTGAGCTTATCTACATTAATATATCAAATCCAGCCACAAATAAAAATGTTTTCTCACTGATTAATATTTATAGGCCTCCAGGGCCCTACTCTGAATTTTTAAAAGAATTTAGTGATTTTGCTGCAGACTTGGCAGTGTGCAGCAACAAAGTTATAATAGTAGGAGATTTTAATATTCACTTTGAAAAAGCAGACGATCCATTAACAAAGGCGTTTGTATCAATTTTAGATTCTGTCGGCATTATACAAAACATAACTGGACCCACACATTACTGTAATCATACCCTAGATTTAGTCCTGACCCTGGGTGTTAGCATTGATCAGCTAAATATTCTACCTCAAAGCTCAGTGATATCAGATCATTATCTAATCTCCTTTGAGCTACATCTAAGGCAAAATGTTAATTCTTCTCCCCAACACTGCCTAAAACGCACAATAACACCAATGACAACTGTACAGTTTACTAAAAATCTCCCACCCCTATCGACCTTAGCTTACACTCCGTCAGACCAAACGGAGCTCGTCAAATTAACAAACGATCTAGAGAATACCCTCCGATCAACCTTAGACAAAGTAGCACTGTTCAAAAATAAAATGATGAGGCAAAAAAGGCTCGCACCGTGGTACAGTGATCAAACTCGTACCTTAAAACAAACAGTGCGGAAACTAGAGCGTAAATGGCGGACGACCAAACTAGAGGTGTTCCACTCTGCGTGGAAGGACAGCCTTAGTCAGTATAGAAAGGCACTCATTAAAGCTCGCTCAGCGTATCTGGCCTCGCTGATCGAGAAAAACTAAAACAATCCCAGAGTTCTTTTTAATGAGATCTCTAAACTTACTAAAAGCCAGGCAGATACTCAACCCCAGATCCCAACATCTTTAACTAGTCATGTTTTTATGGACTATTTTAATAATAAAATAGAAAATATTAGACAACAAATCCAACCCTGCTTATTAAATCAAACATGGCCGTCACCCGATGTAGTTGCTTTAGAACAAAACTTAGTTGTAGAACAAAGGCTGGAAGCCTTCTACCCACTTCCACAGCCAGAACTAGAAAAAATTATATCCTCAGCTAATTGTACAACATGTACACTCGACCCGATTCCCTCTAAATTGCTAAAAGAAATTCTCCCAATTATAATCGGACCTCTTTTAACAATTGTAAATTCATCCCTTAGCCTTGGGCATGTACCCCAAACCCTTAAAATAGCAGTTATAAAACCTTTAATCAAAAAACCAAATCTTGATCCTAGCGTATTATCTAATTATAGACCCATCTCAAACTTAACATTCGTATCTAAGATATTAGAAAAAGCTGTGGCCCAACAACTCTGCTTATACCTGAGTAAAAATGACATGTATGAGAAATTCCAGTCTGGATTTAGACTCAATCACAGCACAGAGACAGCCCTAGTGAAGATTACGAATGATCTCCTTCTTGCCTCTGATCAAGGCTACGTATCTTTATTAGTCCTACTAGACCTTAGTGCAGCCTTTGATACAATAGATCATTCTATATTACTAGAAAGATTAGAGAAAATGGTTGGAATCACAGGGACAGCCCTATCATGGTTCCAGTCATATCTAACGGGACGCTTCCAATTTGTAAAGATAAATGATTTATCTTCAAACTACACAGAAGTAAGATATGGAGTTCCGCAAGGCTCAATTTTAGGACCACTATTATTTACATTATACATGTTACCACTGGGCTCAGTTATAAGCAGACATGGCGTTAATTTCCACTTCTATGCAGATGACACACAGCTCTATATATCAGCCAAACCTGACGATAAATTTAGACTACAGAAAATGGAGGACTGTGTAAAGGATATAAAACTCTGGATGTCACATAACTTCCTTCTCCTTAACAGTGACAAAACCGAAGTTCTCCTTTTAGGTCCAAAAGACTCTAGAAATAAACTATCAGACTTAATGTTAGACTTGGCAGATTCTCCCATCATTCCTGGTTTAGCAGCTAAAAATCTTGGCGTCACATTCGACTCAGATTTATCATTTGAGCAACATATAGCTAATATTAGTAGAACAGCCTTTATGCAGCTTAGGAACATCTCCAAACTAAGAAACTCCTTATCACTACAAGACGCAGAAAAGCTAGTACATGCTTTTATTACCTCAAGGCTAGATTACTGTAATGCGTTACTGTCAGGTTGTTCCAGCAGGAACCTCAATAAACTTCAGCTGGTGCAAAATGCTGCAGCCAGGGTCCTTACTAAAACTAGAAAATTTGACCATATCAGTCCAGTTCTATCAGCACTTCATTGGCTCCCAGTTAAATTCCGTATTGAATACAAAATTCTTTTATTAACATATAAAGCCCTACATGGCCTCGCTCCTGAGTACCTGCAGGATCTTATAGTATATTACGAACCATCAAGACTACTTAGATCTCAGGGTGCTGGCCTCTTACGCGTTCCCAAAATTCTGAAAACCTCAGCAGGGGGAAGAGCCTTTTCCTATAAAGCCCCCCAGCTCTGGAATAACCTTCCAGATAATGTTCGGGACTCAGACACAGTCTCAATCTTTAAATCTAAACTGAAAACTTATATGTTTAGTTTAGCTTTTGGTAATTAATGTTTCTTAGATAAGGGCTGCAGGTCCAGGGGTTCGCGGACCCAGGGAATTGTAGTACTCTGAGATGCTGGAGCTGTTGTCTCGCTGCTTACACGCGATCACTCAGGTTTGTTGACGGTGGAGCAGATAGATGCTGGTGTTCTCAGGGTACGCCCGTGTCCGTGTTACCTTCTGGCTCTCTCCTTTTAATTATGCTGTGATAATCAGACCTGCCGGAGTCATCAGACATACCCAGATGCTGATGATCAACATTCTCTGCACTCCATAAAATTCCTCTTAGAACTAACTTCTCTCTCTTTACCTTCCCCGAGTAAATGGCCACCCAGCCCGATCTGCAGGAAGATTGCCCGCTGAGGTCCCCTCTACCTGCATCTAACCAGCTGCCACCTACCAGTCCAGCCAGCGGGTCCCCCCCAACCCGCCACCACCCATGGCTCACCCGCCAGCCGCTGCTGCCTGTTTGGTGGCCGTGCTGAAACCTAGATGGACTCGTGCCTGTCTGACACTATTAATATCACAACTATTAACTTTCTGTTGTATCTGCTTTGGTAATTTTTATCATTAATGTTTAAAACAGTCTGGCCAGAGGAGGATGGGTCCCCCTTGTGAGTCTTGGTTCCTCCCAAGGTTTCTTCCTCCAGCTCTGAGGGAGTTTTTCCTTGCCACTGTCGCCGTTGGCTTGCTCACGGGGGTCTTTGACGCTTCATGTTATTTCTTCTTTCTTCTCTGTCTCTGTTCTTTATTAAGTAATAATTATGTAAAGCTGCTTTGTGACGACAACAGTTGTAAAAAGCGCTATACAAATAAATTTGACTTGACTTGACTTGACTAAAACCTCTGTCCACTCAACTCAACTCAACTCTGGTCATTTTAATTGAACTGAGCTCAGCTAAACAAAACTCAACTCACTTCAGCTCAACTCAGTTTAACACATCTAGGCACCACTCAGTCAGCATAGTATAACTCAAATCAGCTCAACTCAATTGAGTTTAACTCAAATCAGCCCAGCTTAACCTATTGAAATGCACATGAGCATTCTTAACAGTAGTAGGGCCATTTAACAGCTACTTCCATGATGTGCCACTGTGCAGATGAGTAAAGCATTGTGCCACTTATTACAGTTCATAACTACTCAGATATAAATATTCAAATAAAATAATTAAAATATATATTTAAATATAAAAGAAAATAAAAATGTACAACAAAATCAGACTTCTAGGGGTTAAAACACACCTGAATCTGGGCCACAATCTCAAATCTAAAATTCCAGTGAGTGTCTTTAGCACGCAAGGATGGAGATTTTCAGAAGCGAGCTTTTGGGACAGCAGTGATGCCTCTTACGGATCAGTCCGCCTCCCCAGGTGAGTGCTTTCTCATGTTCTCTCTGCCTGCTGGATCTATTAAAGACACAAAAGCTGGTGTTTACGCCGGCCGAGCGTTGTCTTGAAAGTGCTGAGGTCTTTGGGGAGAACATGTTCCTCCACATTTAGATTCAAAACCACACCATGAATACTCCATAGGCCTCACTTCACTGTGCTGACCGCACACTCTGCTAGGGCGAGCTGCAGCTGACCTGAGCTGCTGATCTTCATTCCAGATACATTATTTATTTGTTTTTCTTCAAATGCAAACTTGACATTCTGATGAAAAATCAAAGACCTGAAAAAAGGTTCCTTTACAATAATGCAAATCTTTTTTTAATAAATAGAACCATCTAAAAAGACTCTCCTTTATTGATTCTTCACATTTAATGAAAGTCTTTTAGATTTAGGTTCTTTTTGTTATACGGGTTCATTCTTAATAGTAGTAGAGCCATTTAACAGCTACTTCCATGATATGCCACTGTGCAGATGAGTAAAGCATTGTGCCACTAATTACAGTTCATAACTACTCAGATATAAATATTCAAATAAAATAATTAAAATATATATTTAAATATAAAAGAAAATAAAAATGTACAACAAAATCAGACTTCTAGGGGTTAAAATACGCCTGAATCTGGGCCACAATCTCAAATCTACAATTCCAGTGAGTGTCTTTAGCACGCAAGGATGGAGATTTTTAGAATTTGTAACAATAGTGGAACCCTTTTGGTGCGACCTTTCTATGAAAAAAATGTTATTTCAAGAACCTTTAGAAATGGTTCTACTGAAATGTAAAACATTAAACCAGGCTAAGAACTATTAAGTAAAGTAAAGAATAAAGAATCCCTTTCTTAAAGAAGTACAAAGTACTGTTTACATAGTACTGAAAAGGAGAGATTTAACAACACTAGTGGAACCTTTTTTGTGCTTTTAATTTTAAAAAGAACTTTAAGAACCATTTAACCAGACAACAAACAAATTTAACATTCACATGGGTCTCTGAGATGTCATGGTTCTAGACTGAAATATTGTATTTTGTAAAGAACCTTTAAAGCACTCAGGAGTGTACACTCATTCTACATGGTTTTTAAAGGGGTGCTGTTTATTTGCACTAGTGGAACATTTTTGGCATCATTTAAAAAGATTTTTGAACTACCATTAAAATGTTCTTCAGAAACGTTAGAAAAAAAAGTATTAAACCAGGGAATAAACCTCTTTAGCATTTAAATGGTTCTTTGATTTGTGATGGTTCTATTAATATACCCATGCTAAAAGAACCCTCAACACTCTACAGAAGGAAACGGGGTTCCACATGGAGCTAAAAAGGGTTTATGTAATTGGCAAAACTAATCAATGAACCAATTAAACATTCAAATGACTCTATATTGAGGCACTGCCTTTATAATGACCCCTCATGACGTTTTTCAACAGAACTTTGAAGAAAACAAACACATTTTGGGGTTATAAAATAATTTTCTAATATTGGTGACAGTCAAATTCCAGTGTTTGTTAGCAACATTAGCCTAGCATATCCAATTGTAAAGGAAAGAACCACAGATCAGACACCAAATATGTCTTGGCTGATCTGACTCTGTCTGGACTCAGTGATCATTCATGATCATCAGATTTTTCGCTGAACTGTTCCTTTAACTTAATGGTAAACTTCTTTGGGAAAGTTAGGCATGATGTTCTTTTGACTGCAGTGATGTATTTCCCGGCTCTCAGAGCATCAGATACGGGCACACAGTGAAGCCCTGATTAGATTTTGCGTCTGAAATCAAGTTATTGGACTTTAAAAGGTGAGGAGATAATACAGTCTTTAGCAGGCAAAGCTGACTGCATTACTCTCCATTCAATGGATGTTTAATGAGGTTAAGGCTGTTGGAGGGTCAGCAGTGCATTTCAGAGCACTGTTCTATAAACGCTACCTGATCCGATTACACAGTCAGTTACACAATTACTGCTGTTTAATCCCAGTCAGCACCACAGCACTAACACACTGCCAAGCACAAGGTAGGGGTTTCCAATAAAGTGGCCAGTGAGTGGAAGCACAAGCTAGGAGTTTCTAATAAATTGGCCAGTGAGTGGAAGCACAAGGTAATTGTTTCTAATAAAGTGGCCAGTAGTTGCAAGCACAAGGTAGGTGTTTCTAATAAAGTGGCCAGTGAGTGAAAGCACTAATCCCAGTCAGCACTACAGCACTAACACACTGCCAAGAACAAGATAGGGGTTTCCAATAAAGTGGCCAGTAAGCAGAAGTACAAGGTAGTGGGTTCCATTCCAACTGAGCAGATTTATGTTCTAGATATATGAAAGACCTACAGATTGGTTATCAATTATGATATCAGCCAGTAATGATTGAGTACAGAACAGTGGACCGTCAGAGGCTGTGAGAGAAGCTCTGTGTGTGTGTGTTTGTGTGTGTGTGTGTGTGTGTGTGTGTGGTGGTTCAGTAATGACCCGTCTCAGCTAATAGCCCACAGCAGTGTTTGTTTGTGGTGGATTGAGTGAGTGTTTGTCAGCTGGAGGTGTGTAAAGTGCGCTAATGCGTCTGCAGACCTCTCTCCTCGCTTTATTCGAGATGTCAGCAGAGCTGATTTAATTGCCCAATGTTTGAGCTGTGTGTGTGTGTGTGTGTCTGTGTGTGTGTGTGTGTGTGTGTGTGTGTGTTAAGCAGGTATAATCTCTCTCTTCCACCATGGATCAGGTCTGTCAGCTTCAGCAGCCTCAGCTATAGAAAGAAGTGATGTATTAACATGTGTATCCTTTAAGCCAGGTGCACATTACCACACACACACACACACACACACACACATCCATCAACGGCTTGCCTGATTTACAGTCTGATTTCTGCTTTGGGTGTGATGATCTTTAACACTCATCCTCATCTTCATCAAGAACAGCTTTATCTAAATACTGATTGGACGGTTTATTGGTAAAAGTGTAGTTTGCTCTTTTGGCCCAAAGCTGGTTTAATACAGTGTTTATAAAAAGGGGGTGTTTCCTCTGTAACTGCTTTAAGAAATAATTCAGCAGAGCTCCAGCAGGCAGGTGGTGCTGGTAGTCTCACAGTTAATAAATTGGAGATCAGCTAATTGAAGTGAATGTGCAGTGACCATCGATGGCGATAGTCAAAAGCCAATCTGCACCAAGAGCCCTTCCAGCTTCAAGTACGGCTCGGCTCGACCCGCCATCCTTTAAGATCCACGGAAGACGAGCGTCCAGACTTTTTACTGTCCTGCACCGAAGTGGTGGAACGAACTTCCCCTGGGTGTCTGAACAGCAGAGTCCAACGCTCACTGTCCTCAAACCCAGACTGAAGACCCTCCTCTTCTGAGAGGACTTGGGTGAAGAGTAGAGTATTATGGTCTCCATATTGACTTGAGTTTAGTAGAGTCTAAGATTAGAGGATCTGAATTTTAGTCTATTTAAACTAGCTGAGGTTCTTCTTCAGTAAACAGTGAAGCTCTTCTGGAAGAACTCTGGAGAAGAGCGTCTGATAAATGCTGGAAATATAAATGTCTGGAAGCTCCAGTCACTGGCTAATCAGAATTCCTGACTACAAAGATACACCATGAATACAGAAGAACCCTCCACACAGCTCAGAGAGAAGCTTACTAAAGAGTATCAGTCAGAACATGGATGCAAACAAACTTCCAAGTCACTGAACATCTCCTGGAGTTCAGGTAAATCCATCATTAAGCAGTGGAAGGAATACGGCACTTGTGTAAATCTGCCTAGAGCAGACCATCCTTACACACTGAGTGACCATGCAAGATGAGGACTAGTGAGGGAGGACACAGACACACCTAGGAGTATTCGGAGGCAGTGCTCACAAACCTGGTTTTATTAACTTTCAGAAGGAGTCAATGAAACAAGACTCTGAGGCTCTGGTTCGAATCCCAGTTTATGCTGCTTGCCATCAGCAGCCAGAGCCTGAGAGAGCACAATTGGCATTGCTCTCTCTGGGTGGGTGGATAGCTCTCTTATTCTCTCTCCACAGCACTGAATGGGTTGAAAACAAATGGTATGTGAAATTGGCGATCTAAAATTAGGCAGGAAAGACTTTTAAAATGTTTATGTTGGTCTGTTTTTGTGCAATTTTAACAAAATGCAAAGAAATTCAACATAAAAAGTGAACGTGATTATTCACCACTGTGGGCAAAACATTAAAACCATGTGAGATCCCTGGTCAAGCTTTCTGGAAATGACCAGTTTTTAAAATTAACCCCTTTTTCAACCAATGTTTTCATCAGTAATTTTATTTAAGATCATTATCACTGAATTTAGAAAGTTAAACAACTGACAAAGCAAATTGTTATTGGGTAGTTGGGCTTGGCAAATGAACCTAACCATCACAGCCCACCTTAATCTCACATGGGTTCCATCTAGGCCCCAAATGCAGTGTACAGCCCAGAACTCATCCTGGTCCCATCACTGACCCTGGTGGGCATCCACATGTGGGGGCCAACGTGGAAGCCAAAGATTGGGCTACCCATACAGGCCCCACATGGATAAAGGTGTCTCTGAATTTCTGACTTGACTTGACATACGCTGTACATCTCACCAGCAGTCACAGTGTTTATAATCACATGCTATGTCTCAGCAAAGTTTGCTGTACGCCTCTGTCCATATAACACGCTGTTTTAATCATCTTCTGCTTTGATTTTGCTGAATAATTACTGCGCGGGTCCTGCTGCTCATATTGACTCAAGAACAAATTGCTGGGTCTAACCAAGTAAACCAACCCACTGCCAAAATCAACACACAATTACAGAGCAGGCAAACAGGAGCGCCGTTTAGTCCTCACCTTTGTGCTGTTTTCAAATACTGAGACATGTCAATTACATTCAACAAATACAGCAGATTAGTGCCACTCGCACACCTGCAGAACTTCAAAAACAGCGGTGTATCAAAAATGCTGTGGAAAATGTGCTATTTTTCATAGTTACTGTTTAATAATTAACAGTCATTTAATTACCATCTACTGACCTGACAGATGTGCAAATGCACACACACAGCTTGTCTAGTCCTTGTAGAAGAAAAGTACTGCAAATACAATAGGACTCTCTGGAGCAGATTAACATGAGTCTATTGGCACCAGGCACTTTTGGACCAGTAACGCTCTTGTCGCTAATGCAATCAAATCCTCACAGCAAGGCTCTTTCTCCAAAATCTAGTAAATAGTCTTCTTTCCGGACAGTAGAGACAGTTACTCCAACAAAAGCAGAAGAAACCTGAGGAGTATAAAGCCCCCCAGCATCGAGTTGGGGAGTTAGAGATGAGGTGGGGATGGTTATAATCTACCATTCTGACCTCACTAATGCTTTTGTCACTGAATGCAATCAAATCCTTATAGCAATGCTCCTCCAAAATCTAGAAGAAAGCATTCTTCCTGGACAGTAGAGGCAGTTATTCCAAAAAAAGCAGGAGAAACTCTTATTGATAACCTTGATTTGCGAAGAATCAATGAATGAGCTGGTGTCCCAATACTTTTGTCCTTATAGTGTATTCTGTTAGCAGATTTATGTTCTTGTTTTTCTGCCTGATTTTGGTGGTGCTGTAAGTTTTGAGATAACACCATTCCAACTCCAGATAGTTCGGACCACCTGAAAAACCATAGCAACTGCCTGGAAATGGGAGGTAGCCATTCTGGACATAGAAAGGTATACACCTTGACAGCTGTACAGTTTACTAAAAATCTCCCACCCCTATCGACCTTAGCTTACACTCCGTCAGACCAAACGGAGCTCGTTAAATTAACAAACGATCTAGAGAATACCCTTCGATCAACCTTAGACAAAGTAGCACCGTTCAAAAATAAAATGATGAGGCAAAAAAGGCTTGCACCGTGGTACAGTGATCAAACTCGTACCTTAAAACAAACAGTGCGGAAACTAGAGCTATTTTAGACTATTTTAATAATAAAATAGAAAATATTAGACAACAAATCCAACCCTGCTTATTAAATCAAACATGGTCGTCACCTGATGTAGTTGCTTTAGAACAAAACTTAGTTGTAGAACAAAGGCTGGAAGCCTTCTACCCACTTCCACAGCCTGAACTAGAAAAAATTATATCCTCAGCTAATTGTACAACATGTACACTCGACCCGATTCCCTCTAAATTGCTAAAAGAAATTCTCCCAATTATAATCGGACCTCTTTTAACAATTGTAAATTCATCCCTTAGCCTTGGGCATGTACCCCAAACCCTTAAAATAGCAGTTATAAAACCTTTAATCAAAAAACCAAATCTCCAACTTAACATTCGTATCTAAGATATTAGAAAAAGCTGTGGCCCAACAACTCTGCTTATACCTGAGTAAAAATGACATGTATGAGAAATTCCAGTCTGGATTTAGACTCAATCACAGCACAGAGACAGCCCTAGTGAAGATTACGAATGATCTCCTTCTTGCCTCTGATCAAGGCTACGTATCTTTATTAGTCCTACTAGACCTTAGTGCAGCCTTTGATACAATAGATCATTCTATATTACTAGAAAGATTAGAGAAAATGGTTGGAATCACAGGGACAGCCCTATCATGGTTCCAGTCATATCTAACGGGACGCTTCCAATTTGTAAAGATAAATGATTTATCTTCAAACTACGCAGAAGTAAGATATGGAGTTCCGCAAGGCTCAATTTTAGGACCACTATTATTTATACTATACATGTTAGCACTGGGCTCAGTTATAAGCAGACATGGCGTTAATTTCCATTTCTATGCAGATGACACACAGCTCTATATATCAGCCAAACCTGACGATAAATTTAGACTACAGAAAATGGAGGACTGTGTAAAGGATATAAAACTCTGGATGTCACATAACTTCCTTCTCCTCAACAGTGACAAAACCGAAGTTCTCCTTTTAGGTCCAAAAGACTCTAGAAATAAACTATCAGACTTAATGTTAGACTTGGCTGATGCTTCCATCATTCCTGGTTTAGCAGCTAAAAATCTTGGCGTCATATTCGACTCATCTCTACAGGACGCAGAAAAGCTAGTACATGCTTTTATTACCTCAAGGCTAGATTACTGTAATGCACTACTGTCAGGTTGTTCCAGCAGGAACCTCAATAAACTTCAGCTAGTGCAAAATGCTGCAGCCAGGGTCCTTACTAAAACTAGAACATCTGACCATATCAGTCCAGTTCTATCAGCACTTCATTGGCTCCCAGTTAAATTCCGTATCGAATACAAAATTCTTTTATTAACATATAAAGCCCTACATGGCCTCGCTCCTGAGTACCTGCAGGATCTTCTAGTATATTACGAACCATCAAGACTACTTAGATCTCAGGGTGCTGGCCTCTTACGCGTTCCCAAAATTCAGAAAACCTCAGCAGGGGGAAGAGCCTTTTCTTATAAAGCCCCCCAGCTCTGGAATAACCTTCCAGATAATGTTCGGGACTCAGACACAGTCTTAATCTTTAAATCTAAGCTGAAAACTTATATGTTTAGTTTAGCTTTTGGTAATTAATGTTTCTTAGATAAGGGCTGCAGGTCCAGGGGTTCGCGGACCCAGGGAATTGTAGTACACTGAGATGCTGGAGCTGTTGTCTCGCTGCTTACACGCGATCACTCAGGTTTGTTGACGGTGGAGCAGATAGATGCTGGTGTTCTCAGGGTACGCCCGTGTCCGTGTTACCTTCTGGCTCTCTCCTTTTAATTATGCTGTGATAATCAGACCTGCCGGAGTCATCAGACATACCCAGATGCTGATGATCAACATTCTCTGCACTCCATAAAATTCCTCTTAGAACTAACTTCTCTCTCTTTACCTTCCCCGAGTAAATGGCCACCCAGCCCGATCTGCAGGAAGATTGCCCGCTGAGGTCCCCTCTACCTGCATCTAACCAGCTGCCACCTACCAGTCCAGCCAGCGGGTCCCCCCCCCCAACCCACCACCACCCATGGCTCACCCGCCTGCCGCTGCTGCCTGTTTGGTGGCCGTGCTGAAACCTAGATGGACTCGTGCCTGTCTGACACTATTAATATCACAACTATTAACTTTCTGTTGTATCTGCCTTGGTAATTTTTATCATTAATGTTTAAAACAGTCTGGCCAGAGGAGGATGGGTCCCCCTTGTGAGTCTTGGTTCCTCCCAAGGTTTCTTCCTCCAGCTCTGAGGGAGTTTTTCCTTGCCACTGTCGCCGTTGGCTTGCTCACGGGGGTCTTTGACGCTTCATGTTATTTCTTCTTTCTTCTCTGTCTCTGTTCTTTATTAAGTACTAATTATGTAAAGCTGCTTTGTGACGACAACAGTTGTAAAAAGCGCTATACAAATAAATTTGACTTGACTTGACTTGACCTAAAAAAAAAGGCCCACAGTTTACATTGCCTGTCTGGACAAAAACCAAGCCACGAAGTCCAAAGAACTGTCGGTGGCTCTCCACAATCAGAATATAGCATGGACTAGGATGTAAAATTATGTCTCAGGCTTTGAGTGTTTCCAGGATAACAGTGGACTCTAAGGTGCATCCTTAGACCGTCCTAGAGTTGGCCATCTGGACAAGAATGGCCTTGGTCAGGGATGTAAGAATCGCCACTCTAAATGAGCTCCAAAGGTTCTGTTGGAGAACTTGTTGAATTTTTGGATCTTTGTAACCCTCCATAAATCAGATCTTCTTGACAGAATGTTGGGTAAATGTGAACGTTTTGGGCAAAAACCAGGCACTGCTGATCACTTGGCTAATGCCATCCCTAAGGTGAAAGATGGTGGTGGTAGCATCATGTTATGGGAGCATGTGCTTTTCAGTGGCAGGGAAATGGAGATACGGTAACAATTGAATGCAGCCAAATACAGAAACGTCCTTGAAGAGAACCTCCCCCCGAGTACACACAGACTCAGACTGGGGAGACAGTTCACCTTTCAACATGACAATGACCCCAAGCATACAGCCAAACAACACTAGAGTGGCTTCAGGGCAGGTCTCTGAACGTCCTTGAGTGGCCAAGGATGGATCTTGAGAGGGTAAACTGCCCGAATATAGGTGTGCAAAGCTTGTAGCGCTGGAACCATTTCCATTTATAGCATTTAGCAGATGCTCTTATCCAGGGTGGCCTACACAATTACTCAGAATATCCAAAGCTAGTGTGGATAAAGCTAAAAGTCAGTGTACTTTAGAGCTCTGACCCTATTGTGAGCACACAATAGGCCTTATTCAGGAAACGTGAGCAGGACTAATGTGTGTACAGCATGGGCAGGGATCGCTGGCGTGTTTTGTGGCTAGTGCACTTCCCTTCAGAAGTTAGTGGTGAAGGATCTGTATTGACTTCTAGAAGTAATTTTTGCCTGGAAGAGAAGCGATTTTCATTTCCAAGCAGTGAAACACATGGAGAAGGTCCTGTAGGCTGGGATTTCTGCCACAGCTGGTAGACCAGTATGACCATATGCTTTCATGCACCTGCAGATTCACCTCCTTCCTTAACACCATGCCCAAATGTAGTCACTTCTTTTAGCCAATCATTCTACTGTATCTGCTTTGCGACGAGACCTTCACTGCGCTGTCCCACCTCTTCTCAATCTGCCCCGCAGGTATTTATAGCACCATCATCCTCGTGCAGCACCATCTGCAGGAGCTACTTTCACCTTAATCACGCAAGGTGATCTTAAACTTGCCATAATACCAAGTTCCTCCAAATGACCTACACATCTAAAGCACTTCATTAAACCTATTCAATAACATTTCTACACATAATAGTGGTTCTCGTAAACCTGGTGTTTGTGCAGTGTTTGTGAATCTGATGGACAGTTTTTTGGGAGAAGGTCCATTTGTACTCATAATTTACTCACAGTTTACTTGTGTTTTTACAAAGTTTTCATAAATGGGGCAATTTGCATGCAGAAGTCCTCAGTTCCTAGAACCTGAATTTAGAGATGACTAAAATAAAAGCTTTAATAGATATCAGCGCTTTATGAAGTGCTCTTGAAAGAGGTGGGTCTTCAGTCAGAGTCTGAAGATTCTGGATTCTGCTGTTCGGAGGTTGTTCCACCACCTTGATGACAGGACAGAGTATAAGCTGGATGCTTGTCTTCCATGTGTCCTGAGAGATGGAGGGTCAAGCCGAGCCATGCTTGAAGGGCTCTAGGTATGGGTCGGGTTTTACCATTGCCATCGAGAAAGGAGGAGGAAGCCAGTGAGGGGTATGCAGCAAGGGGTAAACTTCAGAAGGTTGAAAACGAGTCAAGTTGCTGGATTCTGGATCCGTTGCTGGGGTCTGATGGCATGCATAGGAAGACCAGCCAGGAGTGAGTTGTAGTACTCAAATCTTGAGATGACAATTTGATTTGCATCTCTGGAGAGAAATTATCAAATTCTCTGGATGTTGTAAAGGAGAAATCTGCACATCTGGATAACTGGTCATCAACAACTACACCAAAGCTACGTGCTTCTGCAGAAGGAGTTATCAAGGAGTTCTTGGCTCCTGTAGCTCCTGGAATATTGAGCAGTTCTGTATTGCTTGGGTTGAGCTTTCGGTGAAGAGCTGCCATGCTGAGATCCGAGCTGAGACCTGTGGGTCAGAAGGAGGAAAAGAAAGGATGAGATGAAGGTCATCGGCAGCGTCCAGACTTTTTACTGTCCTGCACCAAAGTGGTGGAACGAACTTTCCCTGGGTGTCCGAACAGCAGAGTCCAACGCTCGCTGTCTTCAAACCCAGACTGAAGACCCTCCTCTTTTGAGAGTACTCAGGTGAAGAGAAGAGTACTATGGTCTCCATATTGGATAAGAGCGTCTGCTAAATGCCTTAAACGTAAATGTAAATCAGTATAACAAAAGCCATGTGAGAAAAATGCATCTCATAGTGAGCGGGGACAAAGTGAGAACAGAAGAGTATCCAGGAAGACTTGCAGCTGCAATTGCTGCCACAGGATCTTCTTAGGAACTGAATAAAGGTTCTGAATACTTTGGTGAATACAATCATATTTAATCCTAATTAATCTTCTTAAAAACTCCTTAAAAACATCTTTTCACTTCGTTATTATCAGTAATTAAATGAAGATTGATGGGTGAATCCCATTTACTATCAAATTCTCAACTTCTCTGTTCTGCAGTTTTGGACACACGCTGATCTCACTGAATTATAAATGAAAGCCAAAATCCAGCACCGGCTGAGCACGGTCTCTCTTTTTAATGTTTTGCGTCTTTAATAGGTTTATGAAAGGCTCTCGACAGGGATGTGAGTTTCTGGAGGCAGCCACTCAAACATGAAAAGGCCTTTGAATTATTTCTTACAGTTCTGTTGCAGTATTGTGAACCCTGCCAAAGTACCAAAAACAATATTTCAGTAATTATGAGGGCTGTGTGATGCAGTGGGAAATTTGCACAGACCCATAAGAAGACAGTGCAGAGTATAGGCCTTCTGAGAGATCTCCACTGTGATTGGCTGTTTCTCTCTAAACACAGCAGTGAAGTTCCACCAGCAGACTCTAAAGCATGTAACTGACATCCCGACCAATCACCAGCTTTTTTGTTTATCCCTCCTTCTTCCCCACTGCCTCTTGTTTGGTCCCACCGGTTGCCCAGGGGGATGGCTCCACCCAGCCATTCTTGTGCGGCAGGATCTGTGAGGGTCAAGATATTACAGACCTGGGCAGAAGATAGGGCTTTCGCCAAAGCCCACAGGGAGAGACTCATCACACTGGTCGGCAGTGACCGTTAATTGCAAAACACAGTGAACAAGACAACTTGGCTGTCACTGTAGCGCCCCCTTGTGGCAATGCTCAGAAAGCTGCTCGGGCATGTATTGCATTGTCAAATGAGTGACGTAACCCAGTCTGTGAAGCTGGAAGCATCGGGCCTACTTACAGTTACTGTTATCCATTACCTTGTAAATCTGTCAATCTGTCAATCCTTCTTCTTACACACTCTTGCACCTCTGGAGTCTCTGAAAGGACTGCTGGGTTTCCCGATGTACTTTCAGATTATGCAAATGAGGTTCTAGAGCGAACAAAAGAACTGTTCTCTTCCAACATATAGTGTTTCGGTTCCATGTTGTACCGCAGTCCCAGAGGAACGTAATCTGGCTCTGCTGTGAACTTGTCTGTTGTCTAAACATGTCGATTACAAACATGGTTCTTTATGGAACCAAACGTGTTCTATACTTCTATAGAATCATTTCTAGAACCATTTGTAGCACCATTTTCTTTTTAGGAGTGTACCTGCACCATGACTCACCAGTGAGACTAGAGAATGACATTCACTTTTGCCTTCGCAGCTAGAAGATGTCATGTTGTAGGAACGTTCAGCAATGTTTTTACATGGTTCCAGGAAGGTTCATCTGGAACGTTACAGAAACAATGCTCCAGGTACGTTCCGAAAAACATTTGATGTAATAATTCATTAATAATTTGCATCACAGCGTTATTATTCATATTATTAGTATTTTTGAAAATTCAATAAATAAAATACACTATAGAAACACTGATAACTGATAATAATAATAATAATAATAATAATAATATCATAAATATTTCTTTAGATTAAAAAAACTTCAGAATTAGAGAATTTACTTTACCTATTTTCTGAATTTACACTGATAATAAAACGTTTAATTTAACTTTTTGTAATTTCTGCCGCTGTAAAATAAACAGAAAAATATAAAATAATAAGTTTAACTTAACTCCAAAAAATCATAAATGTTTACAACGTTCACCAAATGTTCGACTAACTATTTCCAGCTGGCTTTTTTTGGATATTACCGTCAGGTTCATCCACTTGGAAAGTTTTTGCGTGACGGGGTGGTTTTTGACTCACCACTGCTGCATGTAAATAAGGGGAGGAACAGTAGAGGCAGGTTTTACAGAAATGAGTTTCATGAGTGAGGCTCAGTGCGTGCTTTTGCAGTATGCTGTAGACACGTCCAGTGATGGTGTAGAATAATTTACACCGATCCCAGGCCTGCGCTGACCTCTCGACCTTTCTGACAGCGTGATTTCGATTGGCTCTAACGGCTCACAGCCATGAATTTAAACCATATATTTCAGCAGCTGGCTCTCAGGATCGGGATCCGCACCGCATTTCATTCTGCAGTCGGGGGGCCGATCAGCGCTGAGAGACCGTCGATAAAGGAGCACCGCTCTGCTGCAGAACATCTCTGAAAGACATGAAGGGAAGGAAAGACCTGGACTTTTTTGACAGAGGAGTAAAAGAGGAGCTGTTCCACTGCTGCTAATGATAAGGCACAGCGTGGGCCTGAGCTCAGAATGTCTTTTTTCATGTGTCACCACTTTCCCTGGCTGAGGGTTTAAAAAAGAACACACTTGCAGTTCTAACACACAGTTTGGGGCCATCTACCTATTCTACCTATTCTACCTGTTTAACACAAGTAATCATGCCTTCATTGACGGGTCGTAATACAGAACTTTATTAAAAGTTAATCGGTTTAATTAAGAAGAGAATAATCTATTAATGTGTATATATTAGCAAATAAACTCTACAGGCCACGCCCCTTATTTCTAACCAACAAACAACATAACATCCTTACTGCAGTCTACTATTGTTAACTCAACCAATACTAATAGTAATTTTATATTATATATATATTTTATTTTATTTATTTTTTTAAGCTGACATTGAAGCGTGAGGATTATATTCACATACATACACACACAGATATAAAGTCTCTTTAAGAACATTTTTGAAAATACAATAAACTACAATCCAGTAAAAATACTAATAAAACTGAATTAATTGTGTCATTAAATGTTTTCCTTTAGAATTAAAAAAATTAACTTTATAATAATATATTTACAATATATATATTTTTAGTTTGAAACTGATGTTGAAACGTGAGGATAATTCTTATAATAATCCTTATGAATACTGGAGTTATGTAATTTTACTACTGGACGTCTGTAAAACACATGAGCCGCTAGCACAGGATAAGAAATCTCAGCATTAATGACTGAGATGGGAGCGGCTACTTGATTTACACACTGCCGTCCTGTGACCACTGATACGGTATTGGAGGATAATAACCAGCCTTTCTGACTTACAGTAATAATGAAATATTAGTTTGAACATTAGCAGCTACATGCTAGGTCACATGTATGCAGGCTATATAGAAGCTATGCTACATAGAAGCATCACGCCACTGAGGAGTCCCTTAGCTCCTCTACTGGACCTGAGGTTTTCCACAGACTTGAATGACTTGGGTTTCTGTGCCATGCAGGACGAAGCTAAACGCCTCCTCGAGCTCCTCCTCACTGGAAAAAATGTGAAAATCTCTTTTTCCACAGAATATAATTTAATATTTACCCACAAGTTTTATGACATGGTGCATTTAGATAAAATGACTGTACATTTAATTACCATTACACAATTACAAACAAAAATCTTAACAATTACATTAAACTGGGTTATGTTCCAAAAATAGCAAAGAACAAACGTGATGAGATCATTATCATTTATAAAATAAACACTAAATCAATGTCTACATCAATACAAATAAAAACACCATGATAATACACTCCAGAAGGCTACAAGGGTGGGGCTAAATTGCTGCAAACTGAATGGGTGGGACTAAACTGCTGTACAATGGATGGGTGGTGCCAAACTGCTATATAATAATAATAATAATAATAATATATATATATATATATATATATATATATATATATATATATATATATATATATATATATATATATATATATATATAAATAAACAAACAAACAAACTGCGGTAGGCTGAATGGATGGGTGGTGCTACACTGCTATTGGCTGAATGGATGGGTGGTGCGAAAGTGCCATATACTGAATGGGTGGGACTTAACTGCTGTAGGCTAAATAGGTGGGGCTAAACTGCTGTACAATGGATGGGTGGTGCTAAACTGCTGTAGGCTGGATAGGAATTCCATGGATTGAGGGATGAATGGCACATTTGTTTACACACAACTGGAAGAAAAATGCAGGGTTTTTGACGATGTGGGCTCCTTAGTTTGGAGGCAGAGAGGCACCTGGCCGATGTCTTGAGGAATTTCGAGCGATTCAAACAGCAACACACTCAACTTTTCTCCACATCCTGCTGTCCTCCTCCCACTGAGATGAATTAGCTGCTTATACAAAGCCTGCCTAGCCTGATCTGAGAGCTGTTTACTCAGGCTGACAGGCAAATACGGCAAATTCCCCAGGCTGCTGAGAAATGGCACAGTCTGCTTCACAGGGAGAACCATGGGGAGAAAATCTAGGTTCCTCAGACACCATGTTTAGAAAAGGGGGGAGGGATAACGGAGCTCGACGTGGCTGTGTTGCAAAGAGGAGTTTATGTAATTGACTGTGTGACTCATCGCCAGTCCTCTTCAGTAATTCCAGACTGAACACTACGACAGAAAAAGTGATTTGTCTGTGGGCTAGTTATAATTTTAGAGGTCTAAAAACAGAGCGTGACATCAGCCGTGACATCGGAAGTCTGCAAGACGCTGTTTATTTTCTCCATCGTGGCTTTTTTTGTTTGTTTGATTTTTTTAGTTAAACAACATAAATTGACCTGGAAGGTCTGCATCTTCAGGAGGAGGACACTCGCCTGATTAGCACAGCCATCAGTTTTCAACTCATAAATATGGTGGACATAAACGTGTCAGTGTCGTCTCAGACAGTAAATATCCTGGACGTTAAAGGATCGGTTTGCAATTGAGATGCTGCAGAGCAGCAGTGAGTGTCAAGATGCTAAAGATAGCAATAAAGTTGTGGCAGTCGTGATTTTAAATAATGATGAAAACAGTAAACATGTCCTTTAAACAGAAGCAGCCCAAAACATGGCAAGGTTGAAGCATCCCAAATTTCTCTATATGTAATTTACTGTCCTCTGAACGCTACGAACACTGGAATTGAACATAGCCGGTGTAAAGCATTGTTTCTAATAAATATATTTTATATACTTAAAAACTTACAGAAGAGCTTCACTGTTTACTGAAGAAGAACCTCAGCTCATTTAAAGAAATAGACTAAAAATCAGATCCTCTAATCTTAGACTCTACTAAACACAAGTCAATATGGAGACCATAATACTCTACTCTTCACCCAAGTCCTCTCAGAAGAGGAGGGTCTTCAGTCTGGGTTTGAGGACAGCGAGTGTTGGACTCTGCTGTTTGGACACCCAGGGGAAGCTCGTTCCACCACTTCGGTGCAGGACAGTAAAAAGTCTGGATGCTCGTCTTCCGTGGATCTTAAAGGATGGCGGGTCGAGCCGAGCCGTACTTGAAGCTGGAAGGGCTCTTGGTGCAGATCGGCTTCTGAACATCGCCAGCTTTCTCCACATTCAGCACAGAATACCACTTTTAATGACGACTGCAGTCTCAGAGTTATTCAACCCCTTTATCGCAAACATCTTTAGTATGTACCAGAGCACCGTCTGCTGTTCTGACCTGCTGCAAATGTGATGCACTGCCAGACCCCAGCTTCTGGCAGGATTCCTGAAGAGTCTTAGTCTATTCCTCATAAGCAGTGGCCTCCAGTTTGCTTCTGCAACCGCCTTCTTCAAATCCCACCAAAGATTTTCTATAAGGTTCAAGAATGGGACAACCACTTCAGAACCTTCCAGGACTTCTTCTGAAACCAAGCCTTGGTGGACTTTGTCTTTCAGCTTCCTCACAGAAGGCAGGATGTTTTCTAGGAATTTCTGATACTTGATTGTCCATCTTGCCCTCTCATCATACGCTGCAGGTTTTCAGAGCCAAAGGAAGCAAAGCAGTCCAGATAATCATAGAGCCAGCAATAAGACAAAACTGGATCTTTTCAGGCCTATAGATCAGCAGTACGTCTGGAGTGGTGCTTCATAGTTTGAATGCAGGTGTGATGGTCCAACAGAAAGAACACATGGAAATTCTTCTGCTTAGAGTGGGAGTTTATTGAATCCCCAAATTCACCAAGAATAAACCCAAATAAACAAAGTCAGTGGTCAGTGAGAGTGTCTACCTGTAATTAACTCTATATAACATTAGAATAAACCCAAATAAACATAAAGTCAGTGGTCAGTGAGAGTGTCTACCTGTAATTAACTCTCTATAACATTAGAATAAACCCTAATAAACATAAAGTCAGTGGTCAGTGAGAGTGTCTACCTGTAATTAACTTTATATAACATTAGAATAAACCCAAATAAACATAAAGTCAGTGGTCAGTGAGAGTGTCTACCTGTAATAAACTCTATATAACATTAGAATAAACCCAAATAAACATAAAGTCAGTGGTCAGTGAGAGTGTCTACCTGTAATTAACTCTATATAACATTAGAATAAACCCAAATGAACATAAAGTCAGTGGTCACGGAGAGTGTCTACCTGTAATTAACTCTATAAAACATTAGAATAAACACAAATAAACATGGTCAATGGTTAAGTGATGTTTTATTTCTTAATTTCTTTGTATTTTTTCTTTTCTTTTATTAGTTTTTCATTGATAAATTCATTCTTACTGACCAGATTAAGAACTTTACAGCTCATTTTGCACAGTACTGTAAGTGTAAAAGTGCCTAGTGTACAGACTATATACTGGTGATTCTGATTCTGAGAGCATGTTCAGGAGGAAGAGGACCAGACCCCTCCTCAACTAACCCTGGTGAATTCTGACATCACCTCAGAGGCCAATTAAAACAGTCTGATGTTAAACCTACTGGAGCGCTGGGGGCATGGTGGGAAGGGCTGAAGTGGTCTCTGGTTGCTGTAAATCACTGAACTGGACACAGTAACTGTTCAAGCTTTCAGTTTCAGCTGTAAAAACATGCCCTCAGGTGTCAAGCATTTTCATTCAAGCCACGCCAGCAGACCGAGAAGGGCTCCAAGGTGACTTCTGGAGGAAATAACAGTCACATGTTAAGGGTCCGCTATAGCTTATCCAAAAATATTAATATGAATACATTCATGTAAATGAACAGATAATCCATCCCATACAGATGCAAATACAGACACCGACAGGGGGTGCTCTGCTACAGAGCTCCCAGTTTTTGATAAGCAGTGGTTTAAACTCCACTCCAGACACGGCCTCCAGATCCACCATAAACTCCACCCACTTGTTTGCATTTGAATACTTTACTGACCCTTCCTCTCCTGTCTGCGGATCTGGATCTCATGGCCTTAGTAAATCTACTGGCAGAGCTGACTAGCCAATGGATCCACATGAGTCCCAGATCAGAAGAATCTAGGAGAGGACATTTCAAAGCATTCGGATGCAGCCGGCCGTCAACAGTTCACTCAAGTAGCCTGACCTGAACCCTGCCTCACTGAACTCCATAATAAAACCATATTTATATACAAACTGACCCCAAAACACACAAGAGTTCACACACATTTGCTTTAATTTATATTCACTGACTGGGAGACCATTTCAGTTTAACACTTTACAATCTTCCCTGTCACCTGCCAGCACAGATCCCTCAACATGTAGCCCATGCAGATCACTAGCTGACCTCAGGGCAGTAGAGCTCTGCTGGAGGCTGCATTAAATTGCCATTCTTCATTGTTGTTAAAACATGGACAAAAATATTGAGACACCTGCTCATTCACTGTTCCTTCTGAAATCAAGGGTATTAAAAGAGTTGATCCTGCTTTTGTTGGAGTAACTGTCTCTACTGTCCACTCAACCTCGTATCACGCCCGAAACGTAACCATGCTACTTAAAGACCACACTGTCTGAAACATGTGTTTAGCTATGTTTAAATTGCTATGCACCCCTGTGGAGCCCCAAAGACAGCTTGGAAAACTGCATGCCCTTTCCCTAAAAACCCTTCATCCAGGCAGCAGCTACCTGCACATCCGTCTCCACCCTCCGGAGATGTACCTGAAAACCTGAGGTCTGGGTTTTCAGTGAGCCGTGAGCTTTGATGAATGGGTTGCATTCAGCCACAAAGGCATTAGTCATGTCAGCACCTCATCACGAACTCCTCATCATGGAGCTCCACCATCATCCACTGCTCCACAGCTCAATCCTGGGCCTCTATACCCCTCTAGCCCACGCCTGGCATTAGACAGCATGGTGCCAGAATAGTAGCTGGATGCATTCATTAAAACGGGTGTCCACAAACATTTGGACATGTAGTATGTATGGGCAGTTCCATATTGTATTTAATACAAAACACATTTTGTTATTATGAGCAATAAAAACAAAAGTGTTAACAAATTAATTAATAAACGCTGCCAGGTTAATTAGCTTAATGTCTTTTGAGATTAAAACCCTTATATTATTTATAGTGCAGTTTGTCCCTACTGTAAAACTTTCACGCAAAATAATAAAATCTGAACCATCCATTTCCCCACAGAGCCTGAGAGGTGGCCTCCAAGAACATTTAATTATTAACAGAGGAGATAGACTAAAACAGCAGGACCTTAATGGAGAGAGAGAGAGAGAGAGAGAGAGAGAGAGAGAGAGAGAGGCTGTGAATACTTTCATTTTGCTCTCTTCTTGGAAGCACTCCTAAAGAAACGGAGTGACTTGCCATGAAGCATGGGCTAATGCATATTGCAGATGGTTTGAGCTAATCATATGAATCAATATGCCATATGAATTTCAACTCTACTGAAAATATGACCTCCTGCCTCTTAGTTAGATTCAGAGTCCAGCTCTACTAAAATCAATCTTCTGTCTTATTTCTGTGTCCAGTGCGGCTTTATAGACCTGTTATGTGCTTCTACCTGTGTTCATGCTATGGCTAGAGCTTCAGCGTCAAACTGATTATTATATAAACATACATATATTTTTTTAGAAATTTGTTTCAGATTTTTGTCCATTTTCTCCCCAATTTAGATCACCAATCACCCAACCTATACATACTCTCACCCCGCCCCCATCACACGCAACACCCCCAACACAAACCTCTGTCAAACTGCCGACATCACCAGGAAACCAACCAACGCGCCTGGATACCCAGCTCTGACCCACTGGCTAGCAGATGCCAGTAATGGCCAGTGCTGCACTAGAGTGATGTGGCTAGCAGATACCAGTGATGGAATCACTACTAAAGTGATGTGGGGGGAGAGCACCATCTACCCACCCTAGAGAGATCAAGGCCAACTGCGCTCTCTTGGGGCCCCGGCTGCCGGGGATACGAACCAGCAACCCTCTGATCACAGTGATGGAGCCTTAGTCCGCTGCATCACCCGGGACCCCTTATATAAACATATTATTTAATATATTTTATCATTCTTAAACTGTCGGCCACCATGTGACCACCATGCATGGATTTTGATTTTATTGAATATTAAGCAATACATTAAGTAAATAAAACAGAAAATGAGATTATGCATCTGTTCTGGGTCTTGGAAGCCCCCTGGGCACAAGCAACAAGAAAACCCCATAAATTTTAATACATAGAAAAAGCCCTAATACCATCTTCCCTTGTCTTAGATGTTTAATTAAAGCTCCTGTTGGGATTAAACTGTAGTCAGGTTTTGACAGAGCTCTGCTAAAGCTCACCGGTAGAACACTGACTCATGGAGAACCCACAGTAAAACCAGGAACCGGCAGCATCTGAGGTTTACCAGTAATATCCTTTATGAATAATAATAATAATAATAATAATAATAATAAACATATGTCACTATACCATGTACAGCAAAATCTGTCCTCCGCATTTGACCCCTCTGTGGTAGTGAACACACACACACACACACACACACACACACACACACACACACACCCCAGAGCGGTGGGCAGCCAACTCCAGTGCCCAGGAAACAGAGAGTGAAGGGTCTTGCTCAAGGGCCCAACAGCGGCAGCTTGTCAAGCTGCGGGTATCGAACCCACAACCCTGTCATCAACAGCCCAGAGCTCTAACCGCTGAGCCTCCACTGTCCCATGACAGTTACCGGTGATGTAACTCGACACTGCCGCCCTACTGGACATAATCTGTCACATCATCCTCATCTCTCAGCTGTGGCTTAAAGATTAGAGAAGCCTAAAGCTTTTGGACCAGAAGGTTGCGGATTTGATCCCCCAGACCGGCAGGAAATGACCTCCACCTTTAACCCATCTGTGCAGTGAATACACACACACACACACACACACACACACACACACACACACACACACACACACACACACGACAGTGAGCACATGTGCCCGGAGCAGTGGGCAGCCATCACTGTGGCGCCTGGGGAGCAAAGAGGGTTAAGGGCCTTGGTCAAGCTTATCTTGGCAGCTTAGTTAACCCATGCATTGAACCCACAACCCTGTTATCAACAGCCTGGTGCTCCAACCACTGAGCCACCACTGCCCTTTGGAGGTTGGGGGGGGGGGGGGTTGTAGGGGTGAAGGAACAGCTCTCTCCTTCAAGCAAGGCACTTCACCCCCGACTACTCCCCAGCCACTGTCCTCACTGCCCTATTTACCAGTGTGTGTGTGTGTGTGTGTGTGTGTGTGTTCACTGCCATGGTTGGGTTTAATACAGATGGTACATTTGCTAAAACTTCAGTGTGCTCACAATATTGGCATGTATATGGCATGCTAATACAGTATCAGTGTTATGCCGCTACCGCGTCAACAACATCATCATGGTGTTAGCATTGCAACCACAGTGTTAGCATCGTTGCCATGTCGGCAGATAGGCTCACCCAGCATCGTTACCATGCTGGGTGATCAACACTACACATCAACACTAGCAACTCGACCACGGCATTAGCAATGCTACCGTGTGGGCTGCAGGCCTCATCCAGCATTGCCACCACAGTGTTAGCACTCAGTGCTGCTACCGCGGCATTAACATTGCTATTGCAGCATTTGAATCACCATCATGGCGTTAGCATTACAACCACAGTGTTAGCATCGTTGCCATGACGGCCGATAGCCTCACCCAGCATCGCTGCCACGGTGTTATCAACACTAGCACGACAACCACTGCATTAGCCATGCTACTGTGTGGGAACCTTTTTCACAATAAACAGCAGATATTTGGGTCCCAAACCCCCCACTGATGAAGGCTCTGCAGCCAGCGGTGGCCCGGCAATACGGGCATGCTTGGATTTTCTTGTTTCCAGACACTGAACTCTTAAACCCACAAGACAGCACCAGCTCGAAAAGTCAGACACGACTTTATTACACAGCAGGACGATCCCATCACATTAGCGTTGTATAACCCCCTGCTATCATTAATTTTCATATTTGCTTAGCTTATTGCTGCCTTGTTGAGAAACGAGAGAGAAGAGCTGGAGTCCATTTGTCAAAGCCAAGAACAATATGCCTCTCAGAGCTCATTTTCTGGAATTTCACCCACTTTGCTTTTAAAGATTTTTGATTTGGATCCCTCCCTCTGTGAAGGCTTGGGAAGGTCAGTCTCTCCTCAGAAGCGCTGAGGTTCTACTGAGTGTTTGGTGGATGGACCAATACATTTCCATGAGCTCCTATTACACTGCCTGATCGAGCGTAGTGTTAACGTTTAGGATTGGGTCGTGATTGAGTTATTAATGACTTGATCAAATGTGCATCAAACCTCATGATCAGAGGTATGTGAGATACTGTATGTGCAATCTCACCACCACCACCATCACATCCACTCATCTCCATTCCAGGAATGAGATGCACTCTTCCTAATTGATCCCCAGCTCATGTTGCTGGCTCCAACTCAGCACAATCTGCAGTGTGTGAAAGGTAGAGCTCCGGTTTTCTTAATGCCGAGGAGCAATTACGCGGCCCTGTGATTCAATTTAGGCAGAGGTAACAGTCTCAGTGAAGCATAATGGATTTAGGTAAGAACTTTTTAATGTCTCCTCTGGAATGTGTTCAAGCCTGTGATGGAAATTTCTCTTAGCCCTTCAGGTTCGCATATGCTTTCAGCTTCCACCCTGAACCTCTCCGGAGCTGAGGAGACGTATCCCCTGACCATTTAAGGGCGGAAGCTGTCTGGACTCCACTGAGAGATAAAAGTGCCCTTGCCTGCCCTGCCAGCTGGATATCTGATCCACTGTCCATCACGCAGCCAGCCAGCCCCAGCCCGGAGGCCCCCGGGGGGCTTCTGGGTCGGTTCCCGCGAGGCAGAGGCTGGTTCTCAGCCCTGTCAACAGAAGATCATTGATCAGGGATGGAAGACAGAAGGAAAACCTCATCACTTACTCATTGAGCTGTGGAGCAGTGAAATAACGATGAGTCCTCTGGAATGATGGTGGAGCTCCTTCCAGTACTTTTGGATGAGTTGGGGAGGATGAGGTAGGATGGTGATCAAATCATCCAACATTCTGACCTCACTAACGCTCTTGTTGCTGAATGCAAGCAAATCCTCACAGCAATAATCCTCCAGAATCTAGTAGAAAGTCTTCTTATCTGGACAGTAGAGACAGTTACTCCAGCAAAAGCAGGATCAACTCTTTAATACCCTTGATTTCAGAAGAAAATATGAATAAGCAGGTGTCCCAATACTTTTGTCCACATTTATTAGTGCTAAACAAAAGCATGGGGCTAAATCTTTTGTAGTAGGAGTGTCCAACCAACTAACTGATGGTTCATTAGTTGAGCTCCTGCTGATTCTCCAGCAGAGCTTTAATCAGATCCACCTGATTTCCCCCTATTCAGGTGTTCCTGAAGGCTTAATCATTAGCGGTTGTGGTTAATTTAAAGCTAGCCAGTGTAATCACTGTGGGGTTTTTTAGATAATGTTAGAACACACTTAAGCAGGTCTATTTATCTTGATGTATGAACTAGACTGGTTTTAGGCAAGGGTATGTTCGCATGCTGCTAATTGGTGAGGTGTAATCCTTCTAGTGCAGATGCTTTGGGCAGCATGCATGTCTAGATGGATTGATTAGAACTGGGACATTCCACCTAATGACTGATGTGTAAACACTTCTGCACTCATGTTCTTCCCCAATTCCTCCCAAATCAACTTCACCAAACGCAGACCCAGCTGGGGCAAGTTGCACTCCAGAGGTGGTCAGCTTTTAGAAGCTGCACTAGGGATAACATCAAACACGGCTTCAACAAGTTTCCCACGCTCAGAACTATCTGGCTCAAAAGCTGACTATCCTCACTTCACAGCTGCTTCCATCAGGGGAATCGTACAACATATCCATTACCTCTTGTGGACGATTTCAAATAGCACAGCTGCAGATGCTGGAACGAGGTAGAGTGAAGAAGCCTCATTAAACCTCTTGCCGTTGGAGTCATTAAGCCCCATTGATCTTTGGGATAAGTTAGAATGAAGAAGCTCCATTATGCTCCTTTGGGAGGAGTTGAATAAATGAGGGTCAATTGAAAACCTGGAGATGTGTTGGAGTTATGTGGCTCGACTGAAGCCCTACTGAACATTGTTGGGATGAGTTGGAATGACGGGACATTAAATTAAGCTCCACTGAACACTTTTGGGATGAGTTGGAGCTTTAATATTCCATTGCAATTCTTTTAAATGAGTTCTAGTGATGGAGCCCCATTATCGCCCTTTGGGATGAGTTGGGATGGTGTGATGAGCTTCATTGAACGCTAAGTAAGCGTAATGAAACCCAATCAGACTTCTTTGGGATAAGTCAAAGTGATAAAGCTCTATTCAACCCATTTGTAACCCATGAGTTGAAAAGCTGGTGCTACCTTAACCACCCTTTGAGATGAATTTGAGTGATTCAGCTCCTTTGAACACTGTTGAGATGGGTTGGCGTGAAAATGCTCAGTTAATCACTTTCTGAATGAGTTGGAGTGATGAACCTCCATTTAACTCCTTTGGAATAAGTTTCATTGAGGTTCCATTGTTTGGGATTAGTTGGAGAGATTAAGCTCCATTGAACACCTTTGGGCTTTAATATTACATTGCAAATCTTTAAAATGAGTTCTAGTGATGAAGCCACATTATGCCCTTTTGGGATGAGTTGGAGTGATAAGCTTTGTTTAACACTTTTGGGGTTGAGTGTGGTGAAACTCGGACGTCTTTGGGATCAGTCAAAGTTGGTGCAACATTAACCACCTTTTATGATGAATTGGAGTGTTTAAGCTCTGTTGGGATGGGTTGGAGTGATGAGGTTCCATTAAACCCATTTAGAAGAAGTGAAGCTTCATTGAACACCTTAATGCGTAATGAAACCCAGTCAGACTTCTTTGGGGTAAGTCAAAGTGATAAAGCTCCCTTCAACCCATTTGTAACCCACGAGTTAGAAAAGCTGGTGATAATTTAACCACCCTTTGTGATGAATTATAGTGATTTAGCTCCATTGAGCACTGTTGAGATGGGTTGGCATGAAGCTCAATTGAACACCTGAGTTGGGATCAGTTGGAGAAATTAATCTCAATTGAACACTTTTGGGATGAGTTGTGTTACGGTGTGGTCTGGGGTTTGGACTCAAGTGCAGTTAAACCTTTTTTTATTATTATTATTTAACGAAACTACCCCTTTTATTGTGTGCTTGATGAGGTTGTGACTGTTGGGTTGGTAATTTTCTTTACTGTTCACAACTTGAACTCTTCTCTCTTTTAACTTCAGCTTTTCTTCACTGTTCACAACTTAAACCCACTGTTACCGTTCGCCCAAGGTGCGACAGGGAAGTGTGTTTGGCTGGGTGTATTTATAGCGTGCCACACAGGTGGGTCTGGTCAGCATTGATTACCGCTGGGGATTCTGGGGCTTGGAGTTCTTTGCTCCAGCTCCACCAGCTTTCATACTTTGCTGTCCAGGCCCCCTGCTGGGATGAGTTGGCATGATGAGCTTTGTTGAACACCTTTGGGGTTGAGTGTGGTGAAACTCAATCAGACGTCTTTGGAATCAGTCAAAGTTGGTGCAACATTAATCACCTTTTATGATGAATTGGAGTGAGTAAGCGCTGTTGGGATGGGTTGGAGTGATGAGGTTCCATTGAACCCGTTTAGAAGAAGTGAAGCTTCATTGTTTGCCTTTGGGATGAGTTAAGAGTGATGAACCTATCAAACTCCATCAGGATCATCACTAGAACTCATTTCAAAGATTTGCAATGGAATATTAAAGCCCAAAGGTGTTCAATGGAGCTTAATTTCTCCAACTAATCCCAAACAATGGAACCTCAATAAAACTTATTCCGAAGGAGTTAAATGGAGGTTCATCACTCCAACTCATTCAGAAAGGGGTTAACTGAGCATTTTCATGCCAACCCATCTCAGTTGAAATAATTAACTTCATTAAACACATTTGAGATGAGCTGGAATGTTCAGTTCAGTTCAATTAAAAATGATTCGTATAGCACATTTTGGCATCATCTCAGAGCAGCTTTACAGGAATCCAGTAAGAGGAAAAGAGATCGGCAAATCAGAAAAACAAACAAAGACCCCCAGTAAGCCAAAGCCAAAGGCAACAGTGGCAAGAAACCTTGGGAGGAACTCAGAACTATGCAACAGTTTAGTGATGAACCAGATGCTCACAGATGTAAAACATTAAAAATACTTTAATAGGAAGGAATCTGAGTGGAATTAATTGTGCATAGTGGAAAGTTAACTGAGCAGACATGAGCGAGACTAAATCAGTAACCCTTAACAATCCAAGATCCAAAAACAATCAGCCAAACAAATCAAAACACAACAAGACAAGCGACGCCGCTTGGTCTGCAACAACATGTTGTCACAGTGAGTATTCCAGTGAGTTTGAATGGGAGAACAGTTCCTGATTGGCTGAGGTGGGTGGTGTGGCTGTGACCTCATGAGCTGGGGAATTGCAGGAATCGTAGTTGGGCTGGTTGACGGAGGCGGCAGGAGAACATTGCAACGTAACAAACTACTTATAAATGATTGATAGAAAGTCCCCATATCACCACATAAAATGGATCTTCTGCTCAGGTGTGCTGATATAATCATCATAATATAATATAACCAATATGATCATAGTAGGAATGTTAAGAATAATGAGAGTGATGATGGTAAATGGTAATAATAATAATAATAATAATAATAGCATATAAAGTCGATGTAAACTTTAACATAGTCAGCAGGCAGATAGCAGTGGCAGGATGGTGTGCAGCTGGTCTGATGCAGGTGGCAGGAGAGCCCAGTCAGGCTGGATAAGTGGGCAGTCATTAACTTTGAGAAGGAATAATGATCTATTAAAATGTTGATGTTAAAAATGTTGGGCTGCACTAGGCTCCTGTTTCAGCTGCAGATCTGCCCATTGAAAATGAAGCATTTCAGTAATATCAGCTCTATTAAAGGAGCGTCTCTGTGCTCTACTGAGCATCAACATGAGCTTCATGGAGGAAAATATGAGGAGTCGTTGTCTAGAAGTTTTTTAAAGCTGCAGAAAGTCAGACTTCAGAGGCGTGTGATCAATAAGCTTTATATTTATTATAAACCTCTTTATTTATTCTAATCCCACAATCAAATTCTGAAAAAGGGAAATGAAACAGGCTGTTTTTAAAGTGTAAGGAGTAGAAAGTTCAGATAATTGGGTGAAAATGTAAGAAGTAGAAGTAAAAAGTCGCCTGAAGAAATAATTAGAAAGTACAGATAACCATAATTTCTATGCCTCTGATCATAAAGCAACACCCAGTGTCAGGACGGCGTACACAAGTGGCCCCAGTGATATTTACTGCATGTAATCACATTAATGCAGTCTGAGTCAGTGAGAGCAGTGAAGGGTCTTTGACTGTGCTGTTCTTTTGTTCAGCTTTTTCACAGCCGGCTCAGAATGAGATCAGAGTCCCAGAAGAGCCGCAGGACTTCGCCTTTCATCAAGACTGAAGAACAGCTGTAGGAAATGAAGTCCTATCATTCTCGCAGAGGAGACATCGGCTTAGCGCACTTGGCTTTTGACTGCAGCTGTGAAGCCAATTTACAGGGCGCTGCTTTAGAGCGCACTGTGTCTAAGTGTGTGTGTGTGTGTGTGTGTGTGTGTGTGTGTGTGTGTGTGTGTGTGTGTGTGTGAGGCGGAGTCCGAATCCACACTCTCTCAGGTCAGCAGTCCTCAGGAGTGAAACATGAATTATGCACGGCAAGCAAATGAAGATTTCCTCACTGCAGTGAGTAATGCGCACCACACTGAATCCATAAAACATGGCAGGGATGACATCCAAACATGTGCACTACATCTCACCTGGTTGAACTGGATCACATCCAAATACACTACATGTCCAAAAAGTTTGTGGACACCCCTTCTAATGAATGCATTCTACTTTCAGCTGCACCCATTGCTGACACAGATGTGCAAATGCACACACAGCTTGTCTAGTCCCTGTAGAGAAGAAGTACTGCCAATAGAATAGGACTCTCTGGAGCAGATCAACATCATGACCCTATTGGCACCATGCTGCCTAATGCCAGGCGTGGGCTAGAGGGGTATAAAGCCCCCCAGCATTGAGGAGCTGTGGAGCAGTGGAAGTACTGTGTAGATGAAACTGTCCAACTAGTACTTTTGGGATGAGGTGGGTTAACCCTAAACCTAACCCTAACCCTAACCCTAACCCTAACCTTAACCCTAACCTTTACCCTAACCCTAACCTTAACCCTAACCTTAGCCTTAGCCTTAACCTTAACCCTAACCCTAACCCTAACCCTAACCCTAACCTTAACCCTAACCTTAACCCTAACCTTAGCCTTAGCCTTAACCCTAACCCTAACCTTTACCCTAACCCTAACCCTAACCCTAACCTTAACCCTAACCTTTACCCTAACCCTAACCCTAACCTTAACCCTAACCTTAGCCTTAGCCTTAGTCTTAGCCTTAGCCTTAACCTTAACCTTAACCCTAACCCTAACCTTTACCCTAACCCTAACCTTAACCCTAACCTTAGCCTTAGCCTTAACCTTAACCCTAACCCTAACCTTTACCCTAACCCTAACCCTAACCTTAACCCTAACCTTAGCCTTAGCCTTAACCTTAACCTTAACCCTAACCCTAACCTTAGCCTTAAACTTAACCCCAACCCTAACCTTAACCTTCACTTTAACCCTAACCTTAACCCCAACCTTAACCCTAGCCCCAACCCCAAGCCCCTAAACCTAACCCTAACCTTAAGCCTAACTCTAAACCCTATGCCCTATCCCCTAGCCCTTAGCCCTAGCCCTACACCTAACCCTAGACCTAACCTAAATCTTAACCTTAAGTCTAACCCTAAACCTAACCCTAAGACAGTAAGGTTCAGGTTAGGGTTAAGGTTATATGTAACCGTATAATAATACATATCAACAATAATAAAAAATGAATAATAACAATAATAAAAAGATAAAAAGTAACTGCCCTGTGCTCCTCTACCTCTTCATCACACAGTACAGAAGAGAGTGTGTGTGTGTGTGTGTGTGTGTGTGTGTGTGTGTGTGTGTGTGTGTGTGTGTGTGTGTGTGTGTGAAACACGGTGGTGGTTGTGCCGCAGTCCCACTTTTCTTACATTCAGCATCATTCACCCCGCCCCCTGCTGCACAGCTGGGCCACCACAGCAACAGTTCCCTGCACATGTATTAGTAAGCACCTCACTACTTTGGGTCTGGCAAACTCGGAAAACACCTGAGGCAAGAAAGAAAGATCACTCCACATCCTTTCCTGCCTCAGACTCCGCAGCACCCTGACTCGACTCGACTCGGCTCGACTCGGCTCGGTCTACTTTCTGCAGCTCCTCTCTATTCCCATCTGAATGCCTGGAGCTGCAGCGCTCGCTCACTGCAGTGTGATGATGGCATGTGGAGGTCTCTAGAGAACAGGGCCAGATGAGGTGGGCTGATGCACTGCCCTTCCTCCCTTCCCTCTCTCTCTCTCTCTCTCTCTCTCTCTCTCAGTCTCTCTCTCATTCTGCCTGCCTGGGTCCTGATGGTATTGCTGCATGCCAATCAGCCACTGCAACACCTCCCCCTGCTGGTGCTGCTGCATTGAGATGAGCTGATGAATAATGGAAAGACTCTCTCTCTCTCTCTCTCTCTCTCTCTCTCTCTCTCTCTCTCTCTCTCTTGCTTTGCTGCTGCTGCTCTTATTACTCTCTCACTCTCTCTGGGGTGAACAATAGGGGGTGTGTTAGAGGTATTGTGATGAACTACACCATGATACACTTTTTTGTGGATATGAGAAGAGATGGCCGATATATCGTCTGTGTCGTATGTATTTTTATTTTTTTACATTTGAATCAAAATATTTTTAGCTGTTTTTGGTAGATAATAAACATTTAATCCAATATATTGTCTATATACTGAGAGGCTTGTTTTAAGTTAAATTCATTTAAAATGTTATTATAGTTATTATATATTATATATAATGTAATATGAAAATGAAAAATATATAATCGTAAAGTTATGGCAATATAAAAATAATAATAATAAAAAGAAAATTAAAACTGAGGTACATTTCCCATTTCCCAGATAAACTTTTCAGATTGTTTTTCTGAAAAACACTGAATACTTAATCTTGGTTTCAAATAAAAAAACTAATTTTATTTAAAAATCCTTATTAATAATTTTAGGTACAGTTTATACACACAATCTATGCTAAATGAGTCCCAGTCCACACATTACTGACTGTCCTCCTAAATTTATATATAAGTGTATATATCTCTGTCCCAACATTCAGATCAACTCTGATACCTCTATAATAAATAAAACAGCAGAAAACCTGCAAACAGATAATAATAAAACACCTGTAACCTGCACCCGGTGATGTCACTTCCTCTGACGGGAAAGGCAGTGAGGTATGTCAGCCTTCTCAGTCAGCCTGACAACAGTGAGATCATCAGTGAGGTCGGGTTCTGATGCTGGATAATTAGCTAATTCTGCCACCCTACATCATCCCAAAAGTGCTGGATGGAGCTCCTCCACCATCATTCCAGAGAACACAGTTCTTCCACTGCTCCACAGCTCCTCAATGCTGGGGGGCTTTGTACCCGACCTCTCCCTCTCTCTCTCTCTCTCTCCCTCTCTCTCTCTCTCTCTCTCTCTCTCTCTCTCTCTCTCTCTCTCCCTCTCTCTCTCTGTCCCCATGTCTCTCCCTCTCTCTCTCTCTCTCTGTCCCCATGTCCCTCTCCTTTTTTTATCACTGTCTCTGCCCCACTCTCCCCCCCTCTCTCTCTCTGTCCCCATGTCCCTCTTCTCTTTCTTTATCACTGTCTCTGCCCAACCTCTCCCTCTCTCTCTTTCACTCTCTCTCTGACCCCCCCTCTCTCTCTCTCTCTCTCTCTCTCTCTCTCTCTTTCTCTGTCCCCATGTCCCTCTTCTCTTTCTTTATCAATGTCTCTGCCTGACCTCTCTCTCTCTCCCTGTCCCCATGTCTCTCCCTGTCTCTCTCTCTGTCCCCATGTCCCTCTCCTTTTTTTATCACTGTCTCTGCCCCGCTCTCTCCCCCCTCTCTCTCTCTCTGTCCCCATCTCCCTCTTCTTTTTCTTTATCACTGTCCCTGCCCAACCTCTCTCTCTCTCTGTCCCCATGTCCCGCTTCCCTTTTTTTATCACTGTCTCTGCCCCGACCTCTCCCTCTCTCTCTTATTCTCTCGCCCCGTCCCCATGTCCCTCTTTTATTTCTTTATCACTGTCCCTGCCCATTTTCTCTCTCTCTGTCCCCATGTCCCTCTTCTTTTTCCTTTTCATGTCCCTCTTTTCTCTCTCATGTATATATATATATATATATATATATATATATGTATATGTATAAATGTCCCTCTTCTATCTCTCTCTTTCTCACTCTCTCAACCTCTGCTCTCTGCATTGTCTCTTGCTTCTCTACCACTGCCTCTCTCTTTTCTCCCATTCTTTTTCTCTTCTCTCTCTCTCTCCCTCTCTCTCCCTTTCTCTCTCTCTCTCTCTCTGTCTCTCTCCCTCTCTCTCTCTCTCTCTCTCTCCGTCTCTCTCTGTCTCTCTCCCTCTCTCTCTCTCTCTCTCTCTCCCCCTCTCTCTCTCTCTCTCTCTCTCTCTCTCTCTCTCTCTCTCCCCCTCTCTCTCTCTCTCTCTCTCTCTCTCTCTCTCTCTCTCTCTCTCTCCCCCTCTCTCTCTCTCTCTCTCTCTCTCTCTCTCTCTCTCTCTCTCTCCCCTCTATGTCTGTGAAAGTCAGTGATCTATATTCTGTCAGCATGCTGCGGGGACGCACTCACGCAAAAAGTCAAAGTCAAAAGGCATAAATGAACCCAAATTCAATTTCAGGCTGCTGATAAAGACTCACAGATTCCAACCGCCGGCTGTTCCCTCACCACCCGTCTGCACGGCACATCAGCCCCTCGCCAGCAGATAAAACAATGGAACCCACTGAATTAAAAAGGCTGCAAAAGAGAAACACGACAACGGCGACACAATACGCAGTGCTGTCCACGGCCAGAGGACAGCTGGTGGAGAGGAGCTGCTGGGCTGGACAGGCTGAGATTGGGGGGAGAAGCCTTTACAGTGATGACTCTCCAAGGTCACCTTAACAGAGTGTGCTGGAAAAGTGGGATCAAATAAGACCACCACCCTCCATGTACTGTGCCCCCTGTCCACTGGAAACACCACCCTGTGGCCACTTTATTAGAAAACCCTACCTTGTGCTCCCACCGCTGGACTACCACTCCACTTAGTTACCAAGACTGTTCCATCCTGAATGAAGATCGCCCACCTGTCAGTCAGCCATAGATCAGAGTGCAGTTTGATTTATACTGGGAGGAGTTTTAGTTATACTATACTATGGGAGGAGCTTCTTTTGTACTGGGAAGAGTTTCTTTTGTACTGGGAGGAGGTTTGGTTATATTGGGAGAAGGTTCGATTATACTGGGCTGAGTTTCTTTTGTACTGGGAGGAGGTTCCTTTGTACTGGGAGGAGGTTTGGTTATACTGGGAAGAGTTTATTTGTACTGGGAGGAGCTTTTTTGTACTGGGAAGAGTTTCTTTTGTACTAGGAGGAGCCTTTTTATACTGGGAGGACTCCCTTTTATACTGGGAAGAGTTTATTTGTACTGGAAGGAGCTTTTTTGTACTGGGAAGAGTTTCTTTTGTACTAGGAGGAGCCTTTTTATACTGGGAGGACTCCCTTTTATACTGGGAGGAAATTTGGTTATACTGGGAGGAGTTTATTTTGTACTGGGAGGAGATTTGGTTATACTGGGAGGAGTTTATTTCGTACTGGGAGGAGTTTTTTGTACTGGGAGGACTTCCTTTTATACTGGGAGGAGTTTCTTTTGTACTGGGTGGAGATTTGGTTATACTGGGAGGAGTTTCTTTTGTACTGGGAGGAGTTTTTTGTACTGGGAGGACTTCCTTTTATACTGGGAGGAGTTTCTTTTGTACTGGGTGGAGATTTGGTTATACTGGGAGGAGTTTCTTTTGTACTGGGTGGAGATTTGGTTATACTGGGAGGAGTTTATTTTGTACTGGGTGGAGTTTTGGTTATACTGAGTAATTGGATTTGTATCTGTTGTGAATTTGGGAGTGTTTACACTCGCGCTTTCATCCAGATATAATTCTGACACTGAAGAGTTAAGAGATCAGGTATAAACGGGTCTAATAATCCTGGCAGTTCCTCATGTTTTATTTCAGGCTATTCAGGGTCATTGCAGGTCATTTTCCACGTCCAGCTCTTTCTTCTTAAGCCTTTGCCCTTCCCCTGAAGTACTGGCTGTGCTAAGCGCTCTGTTAACTATCGGGCAGTCGTTTCCTGTGAATCAAAGACCAGTGCAATGTCAGAACACTGGAGGAGATTTACCACAGGAGATCAGCAGGTTCTGAGAAAGAGCCAAAGAGCTTCCAGAACAATAAACCCAGCAGATCCTTCTAGCGTAAGATGTTCACCTTGGTCCGTTTGTCTGACCTTTGAAAGAAATCTATAAATAAATAAATAAATAAATAAAGTCTTGAGTGCAGAAGGCGCGGCTGACGAGCGGCGGAGGTGTGTTTGATTTAGTCTGGATGGCTGGAGCAGACGCTGTGATGGAAGGCCTCGGCGTGCCGCCGGCAATCAGTCTTCATAGCGTGAACCGCCGTGACTTTGCAGCCCACTGGTCAGGAAAGAAAAGGGTGATTAAATCAGAATGCAGATCATCAAATCAGAGATGACCCCATGCTGAATGAAAGATTGAAGACTGGCTGCATGATTCTCTCTCTCTCTCTCTCTCTCTCTCTCTCTCTCGCCCCGGGGGTCTCCATCCTGTATCTCTTTGCAATCAGTGGCAATCGGAGCAGTCGGCCTCTCACCTCCCAAACATACAGGAGTACAGCGCAAAATACACATACAGTATTCCTGCATGTGGGAAACACACTATATGTCCAAAAGTTTGTGGACACTCCTTCTAATGAACGCATTCAGCTGCACCCATTGCTGACACAGATGTGCAAATGCACATACACAGCTTGTCTAGTCCCTGTAGAGAAGAAGTACTGCCAATAGAATAGGACTCTCTGGAGCAGATCAACATCATGACCCTATTGGCTCCATGCTGCCTAATGCCAGGCTGCCTCTTTCTGATTCAGTTCACCTTTTTTTGATTCAGTTCACCTCTTTCTGATTCAGACTGCCCTTTGAAGAACCCTATTTTTTCAAGCGTATCCTATTGCATCTCTTTCTCTGCCTCGTTTGTATTGTAGTGTGTAAAAAGCGTAGCAGGTGAAAGCAGAGCTTAGGCACTGTTCTCAGCAGTGACCCAGTGGAGAACTCTCTGGGGAACGTGTGTATTGTTGGTGTGTTCTTCAGAGCAGAGACACTGGGGCCAATTGCCTGCACATGCTGGGACGTCCAGCTCCTAAATATGATGAACGGGTGGCCACTGCACCAGCGCTGGATAAATGTAACTCAACGTAATACAATGGAGGAGGATAAGCTCGGGCAAGAGTCTGTCCACATGGGAGTACAGGGACATCTGACCTCACAACAACACACAGCAGTGGGATACAGAGACAATACACATGTTCTCTACTACAGATACCTTCTCCTCCTGCGTGTCCTCCAGAAATCAAGGGAATTAATTGGGTGATGATTGGTTTTACGACTCCAACTCATCCCAAAAGTACTGGATGGAGCTCCACCACCATCATTCCAGAGAACACAGTTCTTTCACTGCTCCACAGCTCAAACCCATAGGCTGTGCATAAGCTCTGCAGTTACTGAGTCAGTTGGAGGCTTTTCTGCACTCTGCTCTGAGCTCAGCACTCGGCCCTGACCCCGCTCTGTAACTTTACGTGGTCTGACAGACACTCGGTGGCTGAGCTGCTCTCTGTGAGCTGTTCCTCCTAAACTCTTCCACTGTTCAATAATAACACCACTCACAGCTGATGGAGGAAGATCTAGGAGGGAGGAGATTTCACCAGCTGACTTGTTGTTGTTGGTGCAGCGGTGTCTCCTATTACATACAGAACCATGCTGGAGTTCAGTGAGCTCTTCAGAACCTCCCGTTCTTTCACTGATGTGAGTAAGAAAGTCAGATTTCAGGGCTAGAGGCTGGAGTTTATACAGCTGTGGCTGAATGGGGTTGAATGAGACACCTGGATTCAATGATTAACAGCAGTAGAGGGGTATAAAGCCCCCCAGCATTGAGGAGCTGTGGAGCAGTGGAAGAACTGTGTTCTCTGGAATGATGGTTGTGGAGCTCCATCCAGTACTTTTGTGGGTGAATGCAATCAAATCCTCCTCACAGCAATTTTTCAACATCTCTCAATAGATGCTAAAGAATTAATAAATAAAGAATCCCAGAATCAGACGAATCAGATTAGAATGACTGTATTTTTTTCATGATTTCACTCTGACATCATGCTCTGTGGATGTACCTGTCTTTACCCCGGGCCGTGATCCTTCAACCACTCACCTCAGACATGCCAGACTGAGCCAAGCCCTCAGTGTTGGGTGAGATTTTCCTGGAGAGAACATCTCCTTCTTGTTGTAGAAGCTGGACGAAATCCCCTGATATTATCTAGAACTCTGTGTTCTCTCTTATTCTTGTTTTTGGTATGCAAGTGTTCTCTACTATTTGTGATTCAAAACAAACAACAAAAAGTGAAACACCCGAGCATTTCATGTGGCTGAAGGCAACTGCGCTGAGGGAAAGCCTGCTGGCAGCAGATGACTGGATAAAACCCATCGTAAAACTGGGGAAATGTTTTAATTATGTTATGTAAGTTGGGTTGCATAAGCCTTCCCTCGCAAATAACATGTAGGTGTTTTTATTTAAAAAAGGAAAGAAGGGAAAATGACACGACTAAAAAAGGACAGAGAGATGGAGGAAGGGCTAGAAGAGAGAAGAGAGAGATGGAAGGAGGGGAGAGGGGGGGTATATTTCTACTGTCTCTTTATTTATGATGGAATGTCTTTCTGTTGCCTTTAATAAACACTGGTACATATTTGTGTTGTTATGTGAAGCGGGGTGTATTACACCTCCGACAGCATGCGTCAGATCCTCCTCCATGCAGGGGTGTGTGTCTGTGTGTGTTTGTGTGGGACACAAGTTGCATGACGATGGCAGAGTACCCCTGCCAAGATTTTACTCAGCTACTGTCTCCTTTCTGCAAGCATGGAGACAGACAGGCAGACATACAGATAGGCAGGCAGACAGACAGGCAGGCAGACAGATAGATAGGCAGACAAACAGATAAATAGACAGACAGGCAGACAAACATATAAATAGACACACAGGCAGACAGACAGATAAATAGACAGACAGGAAGACAAACATATAAATAGACAGACAGGCAGACAGACAGATAAATAGACAGACAGGCAGACAAACATATAAATAGACAGACATGCAGACAGACAGATAAATAGACAGACAGGCAGACAAACATATAAATAGACAGACAGGCAGACAGACAGATAAATAGACAGACAGATAAATAGACAGACAGGCAGACAAACATATAAATAGACAGACAGGCAGACAGACAGATAAATAGACAGACAGGCAGACATACAGATAGACAGTCAGACAGGAAAACAGACAGATAGACGGGCCAATAGACAGGGAGACACAGATAAATAGACAGACAGATATGCAGACAGACAGATGTGTGTGTATATATATATTTGGGGCTGGTTTTCTGCAGTACGGCCTGGAGAGCTCCCCAACATAGAATCCAGCATGAATCCTTCACTGTATCAGAGGGAGCCTGAGAAAAATGTGAGATCTGTCTAAAAACTAAAGCTGAACCATCACACAGCTGAAAGATTTCTGCATTGAGGAGTGGGAAACACTTTCTCCCAGTGGATGTCAGAGACTGTAGATCATTATAGGAAACTTATTTTAGCCAAGGGGGGAAATCCCAGCTATTATGAGGGTGTGCTAAACTTTTCATGACAGAAAAATTACATTTCTATTAATTCCATCTTATAAATGATGATTAAAGACAATTTTTCAGTTGTATGTGTTTAGTTAAATTGTCTCCTTCTCATAATATTGTTTAAATAAAGAACAAATGTCCAGATGTGTAAATACATTATAAAAACATTTTTTTTTTCATGGGGTTGTATATAGTGGTTTGCTGTTAGTTACAGTGGGTAATTGTGGGTCACAGTTGATTACAGTTAGTTACAGAGGGTTATCGTGGGTTACTGGAGTTTACAGTGGGTTACAGTGGGTTATTGTGGGTTACTGGAGTTTACAGTGGGTTACAGAGGGTTATCGTGGGTTACTGGAGTTTACAGTGGGTTACAGAGGGTTATCGTGGGTTACTGGAGTTTACAGTGGGTTACAGAGGGTTATCGTGGGTTACTGGAGTTTACAGTGGGTTACAGAGGGTTATTGTGGGTTACTGGAGATTACAGTGGGTTACAGAGGGTTATTGTGGGTTACTGGAGTTTACAGTGGGTTAGTGGAGTTTACAGTGGGTTACAGTGGGTTATTGTGGGTTACTGGAGTTTACAGTGGGTTACAGAGGATTATTGTGGGTTACTGGAGTTTACAGTGGGTTACTGGAGTTTACAGTGGGTTACAGTGGGTTATTGTGGGTTACTGGAGGTTACAGTGGGTTACAGAGGGTTATTGTGGGTTACTGGAGTTTACAGTGGGTTACTGGAGTTTACAGTGGGTTACTTGAGGTTACAGTGGGTTACAGTGGGTTATTGTGGGTTACTGGAGGTTACAGTGGGTTACAGAGGGTTATTGTGGGTTACTGGAGTTTACAGTGGGTTAGTGGAGTTTACAGTGGGTTACAGAGGATTATTGTGGGTTAGTGGAGTTTACAGTGGGTTACAGAGGGTTATTGTGGGTTAGTGGAGTTTACAGTGGGTTACAGAGGGTTATTGGAGTTTGCAGTGGTTTACAGAGGGTTATTGTGGGTTACTGGAGTTTACAGTGGGTTACTGGAGGTTACAGTGGGTTACTTGAGGTTACAGTGGGTTACAGTGGGTTATTGTGGGTTACTGGAGGTTACAGTGGGTTACAGAGGGTTATTATGGGTTACTGGAGGTTACAGTGTAGATTACAGATGGATTCTCTGTGTTACTGGGGTTACAGTGTAGATTACAGATGGATACTCTGTGTTACTGGGGTTACAGTGTAGATTATAGTGGGATACTGTGTGTTACTGGTGGTTACAGTGTAGATTACAGATGGATACTCTGTGTTACTGGGGGTTACAGTGTAGATTACAGATGGATTCTCTGTTACTGGGGTTACAGTGTAGATTATAGTGGGATACTGTGTGTTACTGGGGGTTACAGTGTAGATTACAGTGGGATACTGTGTGTTACTGAGGGTTACAGTGTAGATTACAGTGGACTACTATGTGTTACTGGGGGTTACAGTGTAGATTACAGTGGGATACTGTGTGTTACTGCGGGTTTGGTTAGATTTAGATTTTAGATTATTGTGAGTTACTATTTGTTGCATTTGGTTTATGTGAAGTTTACTGTAGGTTACAGTAAATCTTTGTGGGTTACTGTGTAGTCTTAGAGGGTAATAGTAGGTTAAAATGGGTTACTGTGGGTTGCAGTCCATTACAGAGAGTTACTGGAGGTCACAGTGGGCTTACTGTGGGTTACTGTGAGTCACTTCCCTTTGCTTACTGTGGATTACTGGGAGCAACATGTCTGAGAAATGGTTTCCATGAAAGAAACTCACTGCCACCGTGACAGAGATTTATTCATTAAAGTCAGAGCGACCTAAAGGCTGTGCAGGTGCATATTTTAGTCATATTCCTGCTAATGAGGAGAAAAGAGATGACCGACCTGCCATCTGGTGCACATGGGTACCCCAGAGAGAGAGAGAGAGAGAGAGAGAGAGAGAGAGAGGTGTGTTTCAGTGTGGTCTCGTCTCCTAGATGAAGTGAAATTGAAGATTTGTGCAGGCGCCTGTAGGACTGCTTATGTCCAATCAGAAAAGCAGCGTGTGATAAAGCTTTGGATATCTTGCTTTCGGTGCCTATTTTGATAAATGCAGCAGTGAGACAGTCGTCAGAGGTGTTGAAAGATTTGACGCCTCTATGCATTTATGTCCTGCTGTGTTATTAATGGCAATAATGCAGTTTACACTTTAACTTCATGCTACGAACACTTAAAGCAACACTATGACATTTTGTGATTTTTACCTTAAAACATCTGCTTACATATTGATGCTCCTCTGACTGTTACAGGATGTTTCTTTCATTGCTATCACTTTGTTAGCTAATGCCAGGCGTGGGCTAGAGGGGTATAAAGACCCCCAGCATTGAGCTGTGGAGCAGTGGAGGACTCTGTTCTCTGGAATGATGGATGGAGCTCCATCTAATACGTTTAGAATGAGCTGGGGAGTTGGGGATGATGAGGTGAGGTGGTGATCATCATCCAACATCCTGGCCTCACTAAAGCTCTTATCACTGAATGCAATCAAATCCTCACAGCAATGCTCCTCCAAAATCTAGAAAGTCTTCCTCTCAGGACAGTAGAGACAGTTACTTTAACAAAAGCAGAATCAACTATTTTTAATACCCTTGATTTCAGAAGAAACAATGTAGCAATAAGTATGTGTCCCAATACTTTTGTCCATAAGTGTAGATTGGATAGATGAGTCTATAGTCTATTCGAGATGTCTGAGAGATGAACTGCACAACTCTTAATACCCTTGTTTTTTAGAAGAAACAGTGAATGAGCAGGTGTCCCAATACCTTTGCCCATATAGTCTATCACATAAATGATGAATTTGTGTTATGAAATGTGTCTTGCTGTGCTAAATTATCCAACAGGAAGTAGACATCCCTAATAATCAGCGCCGTCTTCGCTGTGATTAGAGTGACCAGCTAAGCGTTTCACTGTAGACGGTGTCTTCAGCTCTGGTGTAGCTCTTATTATAGTCTGTTGGCGGACCCACGGCTAGTTATTTTGACCGATAAACTCAGAGTGTGTCCAACTTGACTGTGGCTCCAATCGTTTCTCCGGCTTTCATCTTCTCCAGAACGAGAAAGTCAATTTAGACCCCTGAAAGAGGGATGAGGTGTTTGCGGATGAAGGATCAATAGAGTTTGTGGTCAAACGGACCCCGGCGGACACTTCCGAAGAAGAGAGGGATGGGAAATTAAAGGAGGCGGCCTGGCCCGGGCAGCGGTGTCCTAATGAGAGGCAGGGAGGACACATGTCTGACGATGGCTGACGATGTCGTTAGACGTCTCGGCGGCCGAACACACAGAGCAACACTGGGTCAGCAAAGTCTCGCAGCCTAATGGCGAACTTTCTTCTTCTTTCGCCTCATTAGGCTGTTGTTATGGCTCCCCGAAGTCCTGGCGAGTAATGGAGCGTCCACTTAGAAAACCCTTTCTGTAAAATTACTGCAACTCTAACAGTAGCAATAACAGCACAGCACTAACTGGGCCTCGATTCCCGCACTGACCTGCAGAGCACTCTGCTTTACCTTCAGCTCGGTTTAGTGGAACCATAAAGGTTCCACACCGTAGAACACCAGCCGGTGCTTATTTGGCTTTAATTAGGAGTTGTTAGAGTACAGACAATTCACTTTCCCCCCAGTCCATGAGCTACCTACACTTATACCTATTCCTATTCATATACAGTATGTATGTATATACAGTACATTATGCTGACAAAAGTATTGGGACACTTGTATTGGTTCATTCATTGTTTCCTCTGAAATCAAGAGTATTGAAAAATGGATCCTGCTTTTGTTGAAGTAACTGTCTCTACTGTCCAGAGAAGAAGACTTTCTACTAGATTTTGGAGGAGCATTGCTGTGAGGATTTGATTGTACTCACAAAACAAGTGTTAGCAATGTTGGATGATGATCACCACCCCACCTCATCATCCCCAACTCATCCCATCCAAAAGTACTGGATGGAGCTCCTCCACCACCATTCCAGAGAACACAGCTCTTCTTCCACTGCTCCACAGCTCCTCAATGCTGGGGGGCTTTATACCCCTCTACTAGCCCACGCTTGGCATTAGGTTCATGTTAATTGCCTAGTCTATTGTCAGTACTTCTCTACAAGGACTAGACAAACCCATGTGTGTGTGAGTGTGAGTGTGTGTGCAATTGCCCATCTGGGTACTACTTAAAGTGGCTGAATGCACAAATATTTGGACGCCCCTAATAAACACTAGATGAACAAATCACCGCAAAGCAGCTCTGTAATCAGTAAAGCCGCCTAACTGAATGAAATTAATGAAGGAACGTTCCTCTAGATGAGCAGATAGATCACTCACTACTACAAAGCCGGGTCTGAAACCAGAGCTCAGCGCTGACTGGTAAGATAAATCACACTGTGGTCACATCTGATCGTCTTTTAATGACGATTCTGGTTCTCTGAAACAGAACGACACCCGCATTACTTTTCCACGGCTACACACAAAGCTGTCATGTCCTGGGGGCTCTTTTTTTTTACCCTTGCTGTGCTGAAGGATGTGATGTGAATGACCCGCCGGCCTCAGGGTTTGTTTATATTGCTTTGGTTATATCATATCGTTGCTGCACTGACCATTTCAGACCTCCAGAGATGCATCTTACTGGTGTATCACCAAGGTCTTTCTAACCCAAGGCAACGGCGCATCAGAATCCATTTTCATTCTGTTAGTCCTCGTGGCAGGGGGGCGGGGGGCGGGGGGGTAACAGAGTGGAGGAGGCGTGATAGCAGCGCTGGGAGAATCCCCTGAAGGACACATCTGAAGACTTTTGTATGGATCTGTTTTGTATGGACCTCTGTAAAGCACTTTCGCACATACCTCCAACACAGCAGCAGGGCAGTAATTCCAGTGTAAGTAAACAGAGCTAATTCGGTTCCATTGTGATTACTGTGGATGTGGACTCTGCCGGCGGGTGGTGTAACAGATTTATCTTGCGGACAGCTTGCTTTGGCTCACACTTTGTTATTTCTGCAGCATGGGAAGGAGGTCTACAGTCATGTATGGGCTTTCAAGCCTAGTGTGGCAAATGATAGGTGATTATGTTGGTTATTTCTACTTTACTGGACTTTTTACTTCTACTTCTCACATTTTCACCCAATTATTTGAACTTTCTACTCCTTACATTCGTTACTCCAGCCTCGTTACTCCTATTTCATTTCCCTTTGTTTTCATTTCGGAAAATGTGACACAGCAGACGTCTGTAGTCTAGTATGAAGACTGTGTCCGTGGCAGAGACTCAAGAGAGCTGCAGTGAAACGTCCCGACTAAGCCCCACATTTACATTCCAATAAAGCTTATTGATCACACGCCTCTGAAGTCTGACTTTCTGCAGCTTTACAAAACTTCTAGACAACGACTCCTCATATTTTCCTCCATGAAGCTCATGTTGATGCTCAGTAGAGCACAGAGACGCTCCTTTAATAGAGCTGATATTACTGAAATGCTTCATTTTCAATGGGCAGATCTGCAGCTGAAACAGGAGCCTAGTGCAGCCCAACATTTTTAACATCAACATTTTAATAGATCATTCTCCTCATTATGGCTTTTAGAGAAATGGGGTTTTGGGGAGAGGGGGGGGGGGGGGGGGGTAGTGCACTATAGACCCCTGTGGCGCGGCCTAAGCTTTCAGCCTTTGTTTTCCTTCCATTACTTTTACTTTTCTACTTGAAGTGGTTCTGAAACCAGTACTTTTACATTTTTACTGGAGTAAAAAGCTTCAGATGATACTTCAGCTTCTATAGAAGTCTTTTAAACCCTCGTATCTCCACTCACTTCTACCTGAGGAATGAATGTCAATATTTTTCACACCTTTGGATATTATAGAACTAAACATCTTAACAACTACAAATCTAAGAATACTTACAAATCTTTATTATACGATTATCCTTAGAAATGTGTTTACTGATGTTTATTAATGAGGTCACAAACCCCAAAACCCCAGAAAAGTTCTACCACAAATAAAAAGGTCTACAGTGAGCTTCTGCTCTCCAAACAGTGCTCCACAATCCTCTGCACTGTTAAAGCTCAGACGTGGCTGGTTCCTGATCTCCATCAGTCCATCAGGAGCTCTAATTACTCACTGATGATCATCTGATCGGCTTCATTAACATATGAAGAGACTACTCTCACAGTCTGAGCTCTGAGCGATGTTGCTGAGTTTCACATTTTCAGCATTGTTGATCTTCATGTTTGGAGCTCATTAACTGAGGCTGATGCGTTCTACCCTTTACAATAAGAGCTGTTAATAAATCAACAGTCCATTAATAAATGGACACAGACCAATTCCATGACATCACAGAAACAGTGAATTAAAACTCAGGCTGTTTTTCAAAGTTTAGTTTCTGTTTATGTTATATATGGACTGGAGGGTAAACAGGATATTTTGAAATGTGAGTTGTTTTAGAGGATACGGGCTGTCAATCACATTCATAGATACAGCAGATACACGGTCATTCCTCAGAGGAACATCACACACACACCTGGATAAAGTCTGCCATCTCCCAGCCCCCTTTAAAATGTGTCCATTTTAGTGGCTTCTAATACGACCTCAACCAAAAGAGGTCAAACTTTTCGGAGATGATTCTTAGCACCAAAACAGATTCAGTTCTTGTTATGTGATGGACAAATGAGAGATATGATGCTTTATCCAGGTATTGCTGATGTTTCTCTCAGGAGAGATATACTGTATCTGTGGTATCTACATATATATGGTTGGTGAAATATAATGATTAATGATTAATATAATGATCCAAAACTGTAAGTAAGAGAGTATAATTTCATCCACAGTAGTTTAAAGTAACATCCTTTAATAAATACATTGTATGTTATGAGACTTTGAAGCCATTAACTTCCAAATAGTTAAACAGAGAAGAGCCTAGTACTAGTTTTATTAAAAATGGCTGTAGAATGTGTGCTTCATTACTTTATCATCTAATTTAGTGGATTTGTACTTCAGACAGTGTAGAATAGCATTTGTAGAATCATTGGCTAGTGGTATACTCTTATAGTATGATATTCAGTCTCAAATGTATCATTTTATTCAGGTGGGGGCAAAATTCAATTCAATTTAAATGTATTTCTAAAGCGGTTTCACAACGAATGTTGTTACAAAGCAGTTTTACAGAGATCCGGGTCTGAGCCTCTTTTGTGGAAACCAGGGGCAACAGTGGGAAGGAACGATTGAAAGGAACCAAAACTCAAAAGGGGAACCTGTCCTCCTCAGGTCGACACTGGACAATACCTATAAAAAGCAAAACAGGAATAAAAACAACAATAAAACAAAACTATATTAAGAAAGAAAAATGTGGTTAATGTGGCGTCAAGCCAAACAACATGAAAATATAAGTGAGATGATGAAGTCCTGCAGGTAAACAGTTAGAAGCAGTGAGGTGAGGATGAATCAATGCAAGGCCCCAGAGCAGGACAGCGGGCTGGAGGGTAGTGGAGAGCCGGGTCAGGCGGAACCAGGATGGAACAGTTGGAACTGTACATGAGAAAGAGAGAGAAAAGAAAAGAGAGAAAAATACAAGTGGACTGGACCAGCACAGGAAAGGGATTTTTTGAAGGGGGAGGGACTATACACCGGGGCATATTCTGCTGTTTCATCTCCATCAATTTCATAAAAAAACTGACACTGGATATACAGTCTCCTTGGTGGTTCCACTGGTCTACTGACCCCAATATTTAAATATAGAGTTGCAGAGCTTTTATTTATATATTTCAGAGTAATTTCAGATAGAAATTCTCCAAAAACGTCTTCCAGACCTCGGCATTCAAATGGTTATTTATGCTATCCAGGGTTGACCAGAGGAAGATTCAAGGTTCCCTTGTGAGTCTTGGTTCCACCTAAGGTTTCTTTCTCCAGATCTGAGGGAGCATTCCCTCCCACTGTCGCCCCCTGGCTTGATCAATGAGGCTCTGATCTGGATCTCTCTCTTTGTGACATTTGTTGTAAAAAGTGCTGTATAAATAAATCTGAACCGGAATGAGGATCGGTTCTTTGAGTTGTCAACAAAATCCTGGGGTAGATTTTTACTTCTAGGACCTGAATATTCTATTCCCATCTGTTTATTCTACACTCTGAGAAATGAAGGTTCTTTGTGTGATGCCACTGAAGCACTTTAGTTCTGTGAAGAAGCATGTGTGTAATAGAGGTGTGTAATAGGAAAAACCTTGATGCTGTGTGTTCAGAGCTGTGAGTTTGTTTGGATATTCATTTAGTTAGTAATTAAAGGAAGCCGAGGTGGAGAGAGAGAGAGAGAGAGAGCGAGAGAGGCAGAGCCCATCACTCGAGAGTTTCAACAATCAAAAAACTTTTTATTCTAAAGGATCAAAGTCCTCACCGGCCAGAGAATCAAGAGACCAAGAAATGGAACATGGCAGCAAGCGTCTCTGAGCTGACAAAGAGAAGCCTCGTACCCTCCGGAGAGATAGAGAGAGAGAGAGAGAGAGAGAGAGAGAGAGGGGAGAGCTGAAACTCGGCCTGAACGAAGGATTGGAGTTATGTAATGGTCTCCAGGCGCTCCACGTCTGCTTTTGAGGAAGCACACGTTGCAGTGCACCTGAGATGATGGACGGTAAAAGTGAGAAAGAGAGAGAGAGAGAGAGGGAATGAGAGAGAGAGAGAGAGAGGGAGTGAGAGAGAGAGAGACCTACTTGAAAGACAAACTGCATAAGCTCTGCCCCATCCAGAGTCCTCAACCAATTAACTTTTCATCAGCATAACAAGCTCAGCAGTAATGAACCAGAAGCCACAGCAGGACCACCACTGACCACCACTACACACACACACACACACACACACATGGTCCATGGAATTAAATTAACTTTAAAAAAACATCTCATGAATTAACCATAATTTACTTTTTTTCATCCTCTATATTCCTCTGTGTGTGTGTGTGTGTGTGTGTGTGTGTGTGTGTGTGTGTATGTGTGTGTGTGGTAGACAGTGCTCCTAAAGTCAAAGTCAAAAGGACGAGCTCCAGCAAACACCACAGAGCCTGGAGTTAGATACAAAAAACTTCCCCACAGTCTGGTTTAAATTCACTGTTTTTGCAAAGGCACTAAACCCAGCACACACACATACACCAATCATGAGGCATGGACTCCACAAGACCTCTGAAGGTGTCCTAAGGCTAAGACTAACACTCACCGCAGATTCCTTAAGTCCTGTAAGTTGTGAGGTGGGTGGGGCCTGCGTGAGCATCAATCAACTTTGGGGCCCATGACCCTGTCACCAGTTCCCCTCTTGTCCTTTATTAGAGCACTTTTGGTAGGCTGACTGACCACTGCTTACCGGGAACACCCCACAAGACCTGGCTGTTGTTCTGGAGATGTTCTGACCCAGTCGTTTATCTAGAACATCAAAGTTTGGTTCTTGTCAAAGAGTCTCAGATTCTTACGCTTGTCCATTTTTTCTGCTTCAGCACCTTCTTCATCACCTTCAAGACCTGACTGTTCACTCACTGCCTAATATGTAGATCTACCCCTCGACAGACAGGAGCCACTGGACCCAGATCATCAATGTTTGTCATTTCACTTGGCAGGCGCACTAATGTTATGGCTGATTGATGTACACTACTGGTCAGAACTGGTAGTGCTGCATGGCCCAGCCAAGCCTCAACATCTGAGTACCTGTTAATATTCTGCCAGAGTACGGGGCTTAGCGGTATTCAGTAAGAAAAATGCCACTAAACTATCAATCTGGTAGAGGGAGCTGCTGGCTTCTTCTTTGTTAAAAAGAAGGATGGCAGCCATAGGCCCTGTATTGACTATCGTGGTCTGAACCAAATCCTACTGCACTAAATCCTACTCCTATCCTTTGCCTTTGGTCCCTGTAGTGTTGGAACAACTTCATGATGCTTATATCTTCACTAAATTAGATTTTAGGAGAGTGTACAACCTGATTAGAATAAGGGGGGGGGGGGGGGGGGGGGGGGCTATGAGTACTTGGTGATGCCTTTAGGAATACACAATGCACCGTCTGTATTCCAGGCCTTCATTAATGACATGCTTAGAGATTTGCTTGGTTGTTTTGTTATAGCTTATATTGATGATATCTTGATTTATTCCCCAGATAATGAGACTCATGTTTAACATGTCCAGTATGACCTTGCCCATCAGTTAGAGAATCATTTGTATGTTAAAGGGTTTCACCTTGGTTATGTCATTAGTTAGGGAGGAGTTCTCATGGATGACAAGAAAATTGAAGCAGTGGGGAACTGCCCAGTACCTGGGTCTGTGAAGGAGTTGCAACGGTTTCTGGGTTTTGCTAACTTCTACCATCGATTTATTTGTAACTACAGCAGTATAGCTGCCCCCCCTTACTGCCCTGCTAAGGGGTAATGTCAGGAGGTTGGCATGGTTACTTCCATCCTGTTTGAAAAGCTCAAGAGCAGCATTTACCACTGCCCCCATATTAAAACATCTGGACCTGACATAATCTTTTGTGATGGTCAGTGTAGGTCCTAAATTACACCCTATAGCCTTTTACTTGCACAAATTAACTCCTGATGAGCGGAATTATGGTATAAGAGATAGAAAACTTATAGCTAACTCTTAGCCTTTGTGGAGTGGTGTCAACGGCTGGAGGGGTCACCGCATCCTTCCATCCATCGCATTTTTTGGTTTTGACTGATCACAAGAATCTAGAATACTTGTGTTCTGCTAAGCATCTCAACCCCCATCAGGGTCGCTGGTATGTATTTTTCCCATTTTCAGTTCACTATTGCGTTTCGGCCAGGGTCATGTAACACCAAAGCTGATGCATTGTTGCATTGTTTACCTGCTCTGACAGTCCCTCGGAGGTGCAAGTTGTTTTACAGCCATCTGTTGTCATAGCTCTGGTGAGGTGGGAGATAGATTCATCTGATAGAGATTAATAGAGATTAATAGAGATGAATCATATATTGGCTCACACTCATATCCCTGAGCAGTGCCTGGCTAGTAAGATGTCCTTGACATCAGGGCACCCATGCGATAGCCGTACTCTCCAGTTTCTGGGCAGTAGGCACTGGTGGGAGTCAATGTCAGCAGACGTACAGAGATTTGGGTCATCTTGTACTGTGCTCTCAGGATAAAACGAAAGACACTTCCATACACTTCCTTTTGTCCAACATGGACAAAAGTATTGGGACACCTGCTCATTCACCATTTCTTCTGAAATCAAGGGTATTAAAAGAGTTTCACCTGCATTAGTAGGAGTAACTCTCTACTGTCCTGGGAAGAAGGCTTTCTATTAGATTTTGGAGGAGCTGTGAGGATTTGAATTGATATTAAGCAACACAAGCATTAGTGAGGCCAGGATGTTGGATTTTGATCACCACCACCCCACCTCAACTCCCAAACTCCTCAACTCGTCCCAAAAGTACTGGAGTACTGGAGCTCCACCACCATCATTCCAGAGAACACAGTTCTTCCACTGCTCCACAGCTCAATGCTGGGGGGCTTTATACCCCTCTAGCCCACGCCTGGCCTTAGACATAGTTCCAGTATGTTCCTGTTTGGTTTATCTGCTCCAGAGAGTCCTATTCTATTTGCAGCATTTCCCTACAGGGACTACATGCACCAGGGCTGGGTGCAACTGAAAGTAGCAGAGTGCATTCATTAAAAAGGGTGTCCACAAACATTAAACCAGGGGTGGGAAACGTGAGGGCTGACTAAACGCACTGACCAAACTTTGCAGGGATCCAGACCTGCAGGACCAGGGTTTCCACCTCTGCATTGAACTCTGTCTCCTGAGGAGAGCTGTAGGGCGAATGTGAGATTAAAGGGAGCTGATCTCACACTCCCGCTGTGACTGAATGAGCTTTTTATTTTTCACACTAAATAACAGAGCTTTTCAAGGACACGGGTCAATTCATGACATGGGAAGTGACGTAGGTTTCTATGGCTACAATGCCAGCGTAGATTTATTTCCGGTCACTGTGGCCTTCAGCCTTTAGTGCAAGCACATAGATTATTTACAATACATACAGTAGATATTACAGTATCTACAGTACATACAGTAGATTTTATCAGCTCTACTTCCCCTAGAAGAAGACTAGTGAGATCACCAAGACATCTCTGACTAATCTGAAGGAGTGAAACTGAAGCTGCCACCACCATACTTCCCAGTGGGGATTGTGTGTTTGTGGTAATGTGCCACCAAACATAGTGTCTAGTCTGACGGTCATGTTGGAGTCTCCCACATGCCTTTGGGCTAACTGTGGGGGACAAGGATGTCCAGTGGATCAGTATCAGGGCCAATCCAGTCATATTTTAATGGATCTCAATCCATTAATCTAATTCCAATTCTTGGTTTGAACCGTGCTGTTCAGAGCGCCATCTGGTGTCCTCACATTATGGTGACATTATTGCCCAGTCTGCAGCAGTAAGGACGTTTGAAGAAAATAAATAATGGTAGATGTGGTTGGTGTGGTGCAACAGGTAACACCACTACCTGCCAGTGAGTTATTACACCATGTGGGAGACTGGGGTTTGATTCCCGGTCTGGTGGCTATGCTGCGCTACACCAATAAGAGTCCTTGGGCAAGACTCCTAACACTGCACTGGCTCACCTCTGTAATACGACTGACCTTGTAAGTCGCTCTGGATAAGAGCATCAGCCAAATGCCAGAAATGTAAATAAAGGAGTTGTAGAGTCTGCAGTGTGGAACATAAAGTGGAATATGTAGTGATGGGAAGTGGTCAGACTGCAGTGTTGTAAAAGAGCTGGGAGCTGATTGGTCAGGGAGGAGAGTCAGCCTGGATTATAAGATATTAAACACTATAATCAGACAGTCCAGAATATCTGATTATAGAAACTGATGCTAAAAATAAGCAGATGGTCTGGTCTAGACAGTTTTGACACGTGTCGTATTCCTTCCATTGCTTAATGATGGATTTACATAAACTGTGACTTGGGAGTTTGTTTGTATCCAACCCCTGACTGATACTCCTCAGTAAGCTTTTCTCTGAGCTGTGTTTGAGGGTTCCTCTGTATTTATGGTTTATCTTTGTAGCCAGGAATTTTGATTAACCAGTGACTGGAGACACATTCACTATCACTGCACTCAGAGTATCTTCATTTCACTTCATTTAACTAGAGACTAGCAGCACCAACTGCCTGCTGGACCTCTGCTGAATTAGGTCAGTCACTTTAAAAGGGGGGATATTAATGCAGTAACATTTTATTATATTCTATATTATTATTTAATTGACATTTTCTTATAGAAATCTGTTTCAGTTTCACATTAAAAAGTTCCCTTATTTGTAAATAATTTTAAGAAAAAGCCAAATGATGTTGATTATGATTCTATTTTATAAATATAATAATAATTTAATATAAAAGAATAAAATGGGAACACGTCCAAGTGAATACTTTTATAGGTATATTTTTAAAGGTGTGTAATTTTTCAACATCATGTGTCTAAAAATGTGCACACACACACACACACACACACACACACACATATATATATATATATATATATATATATATTACATGGTCTCAGTGGCTGAGCTGCTCTCTGTGAGCTGTTCCTCCTAAACTCTTCCACTGTTCAATAATAACACCACTCACAGCTGATGGAGGAAGATCTAGGAGGGAGGAGATTTCACCAGCTGACTTGTTGTTGTTGGTGCAGCAGTGTCTCCTATTACATACAGAACCACGCTGGAGTTCAGTGAGCTCTTCAGAACCTCCAGTTCTTTCACTGATGTGTGGAAGAAAGGCAGACTGCAGGACTAGAAGCTAGATTTTATACACCTGTTGCTGAATGGGACTAAATCAGACACCTGAATTCAGTGATTAAGAGCTGTGTCCAAATACTTTTGTCAATATTGTATACATATCTCTCGTTTACAAAAGTGGCTAACTTAAAAACTGTACGTTATCAGTTTGAGTTGGAAAAATGAAAATGTTTCATAAATGAGGTGGCAGTTATGAGTAATGTCTGATATTATTTTTTAAAAGAAATAAAAACAGACAAAAAAGGCAACGTGTAACTCATCTATATAAGCAGTCAAATAGTGCAAAAATAATGGATAAAATCAACAGGGTGTATTTTAGTCTGTTTTATTCAGTGACTAATGCAGAGAGTCAAATTCTACAGGGCCATATCATAACAAAATCAAACATTTACAGAGAACGTATTAAACCCCCAACATCAGCAAACAAGCCTGATCCTCCGCAGCCGCCCGAGTCTTATCAGGGATATACCTGTGTATGTGTCTGCTAACTTAAAGCTGTGTTTGCTTACAGATTTGTGTATGTGTGTGTGTGTGTGTGTGTGTGTGTGTGTGTATTAGTATGCTGAGATGTATCTACCCTGTTTAAGATAACTGGTGAGCTACCGCTGTCATGAGATTCAAACATTTGTGCTTCAGAAGTAAAATATTAAAAAGAAAAAATAGGTGAATAAAGATAGAACTGAATAAAGTCGTGCATCAGGATCAGGATCACTAGAATGGGTGCACCATCCATTACTGCTCAATAACTGGGGGGATTTTTATATGTTTATTCTCAATAATGCAGGAAATCAATCTAAAAACAACAGCAGATCATTAATAGGTAATGATGCTGTGATTTATCCTAAAAACTCAGAATAAATAACTGCTAAAATGCTGATAAACCTCAGTCCTGCATCAAAATGACTGGAAATGTTATGTAGCACATTTTAAATCCATATCTGCTCTCATTCACCTTTACACATAAACCCAGTCTTACTCGTCTACTAGTATTTTGTAAACTTACTTATTGAACCTTTATGGATATTATAAAAAAAATAAAGAAATTATTCATAATAAATAACAATACAATGTCAAATCCAAATCCACCCAGAGCTAGTCCTGCGATCAGAAATGAAGAGATGTGTATTTATTTAGATCTTTATTATCATTTTTTATTATTATCATTATTTACTGGCAAAAAAAAATATCCACAGCTAACTAGGGTGCATGGTTCGTTTGAAGAGTTGCGCTCCTTTTTTCCTTTACAATATTTTTGTTAATTTGAAAGACAATGAGTAAGGGCAGGGGGGCTAATTAGCATGGTTCAAAGCTATTCTTGCATAGCACAAAGCTCACTACATTAATGTAAATTATGCCTCTAATGTGCAAAATGCATAACAATAGGTTGGTACAAACAATAAACAATATTTATTATCTTTAGAACAAGTATCATGGAGTATTTATATATGCAATGTATCATATATATATATATATATATATATATATATATATATATATATATATATATATAGTTGTGTGTGTGTATTATATTCTCTGACCACTTTTAGTTCTTTAGGCATGATAAACAACAACACTCATAATGGAAATGTCTCTCTCTCTCTCTCTCACTCTCTCTCTCTTCATATATATTTTATATATAGATTCATATAAAGCATTTCACAATCCTACAAATCCCAGAGTGCATTTCATCGCCAGTCAAGAGTCTTGCCCCTTTCCCATTTTATGCATTAATGCTTGAAAATAATTCTTCAGCAATGTCTACAGCAAAGTATAAAATGGGTTTGAGTGACACATAAAGGGAAAGTCCACCAATTCTCCAAAAGCTTCTCAGTGTGAGAGCTGAGCTCAGTCAGAGTCGGGGGTTCGGTGTGAATCTGAGCTTCACTGTAGATAAACTGACCCACTCTGATCTCTCTACAGTGGAGGTGAATGGAAGCAGGCATCGGTCGCCATGACTACAACACAGATACAGCCCATAATTTAGCTCCTATCCAAACCCACCAGTGAAGCTACAACACGAGTCTTCTGAGTTTTATATGGGATGATGATGATGATAATGGTAAAATTGTGGAGAGTTAGTTTTCTTTAGGGACTACTTTCTGTAGCTGCACTACACCCTGCAGCATGTATCCCTCCACCATTTTAATGATCTGGTTCTAAAAGCAGGTTCTAGAGCCGAACTCTTCTCAGAACTCTGGTAGAACATTGTCTCAGGCATCAGGCAGCGTCTTCATCACCATTAGGTGAAGAACTTTCTGTGAGGAGCTTTTATTAGAGCTTCAGACGTCTGCTTCCCTTCACCTCCACTGTAGAACCACAGCTCTGACTGGGGGAGCTTATCTAGAACCTCCCCTGTAGAACTCCAGCTCTGACTGGGGGAGCTTATCTAGAACCTCCACTGTAGAACTCCAGCTCTGACTGGGGGAGCTTATCTAGAACATCCACTGCAGAACTCCAGCTCTGACTGGGGGAGCTTATCTAGAACCTCCACTGTAGAACTCCAGCTCTGACTGGAGGAGCTTATCTAGAACGAACCCAAACCCCCCCAAACCCTCACTCTGGACTTTTTCTTTTTCTAAATGTTGTAGAATTCCCCTTTAACTGTGTTATTGTTTTGAAGAACTCCAGAGAACTCATCGAAAACCTGCTGAAGTGGCACCAGAACCCATTTCATTATTTTGAATTATATAGTAGTATACTGAAGCCGCTGGGCAAAAACCTTGTATCTAACTTTCAAAGGAAGTCGATGTATTAAGAGTTTATTCCAGTTCATTTTGGAGCATTTCTATTGGCCAAATTATCAAAGAATTTTGATACAATATAAAGAAAACCGGTAGTTTCAAATTACGGAAAAACTAAAAACTGCAAAAAATGCGATACAAGGTTCTTGCACAACAGTGACGATATAGTTACGATATATAAATATTTACTATGTAGAAATTAGCTACTGTCCACCTCCCAGAGCGCGATAAACAAAACATACTGACCAAAAAAAAAAAAAAAAAAAATTTTGACATAAAGCTACTGCATAAACTGACCCCAAACAGAATGACCATTGTCTTTTAAAATTCTGATCGTGAAAAAGCCCTTACTATTCTGATATTGCTACATTAAAGTAATTTGAATAGTGTGACAACATCTGTGTGTTTCTCGCACAAAAAAACAACAGTGTAACCCTGAACCCGCCGCACACCCCCCCCCCCCCCCAAAATAAAAACAAGAGCTTTTACATGTTTGTTTTCAGGTGCTTGCTGAATAGGGACTAACATCATGCTACAGAAAGAAATAACAGATTCGCCACTATGGTACAGCCTGTTAAACACTGCGCTAGCCTGCGCGGCTAATGACTCACCAAGCGGAGACTAACGCGTCCAGAACCGAGCAGAACAGGCCTATCTTCTAACGGCATGTGAGACAAAAGGCAGTGTAGCTGGTACTTTCTGAGTAATGTTTTAAAAGGTCAACCGGAGACGAGCAACGCACAAGAAATCCTGAAATTAGAGCGCCACCTAGGAGTAGTACCCTTTCAGCCAGAGTGGAAAAGGCACTGCTCTTAACGTCCGGTGCGTCCGGTGCGCGCTCTCAAGCTAGCAGCAGAAACGGCAGAACGTGACGTCGTCTTCGCAATCTTACGTGAGTCCCAAACGTGCAACTGAAAAAACGTAAACAAAGAACCGTGATTTAATACCGAATAGAAAATGCATTCCGTCAATATCACAGGTTTACATTCTTTCTCGGAATCCAGCCCATTTCTCGAGCGTCTACGTTTCCTCACACCGAAACCAGGACTTAATGGGTCACCAACTTGGATTATTTAAGAAAAAACGGAAACAACAACAACAACGAAATAAAAGTCACTTAAAAGCTTTTCCTTTCGTCCGCAAAGTCCCTCGGAAAACTCCCTAGTAACTCCGATGTAAATAACAAAGGCTCTCGCCGTCCACTTTCTGAGGTTGTACCTTGTAGTCACATTAAGCAAAGCTCAAAACTTAGACAACTTTTATAATATTTACATCGAAATGAAATAAATAGTAAGTCTTATACGGAATAATAGCGGATGGTTCTACTTCTTTAATATCCATGAATGAATGAAAGAATGAGTTCCTGTCCACTGAGACATGTTTTATTGCTATTGAACCCCTATTTCAATACAAAACATAAGTGGGTTAAGCTCTGATCTACTACAGAGAATGGAAGAACACTCAGCTGTGACTGTAGAAGGTAGCGTCGTTTTTAAAGTCGGTCGCCGGACAGGAGCCGACTGTTCACGGAAACGGGAAGAAAAAAAATAGTTCAGCCCATGCAAACTCTGTACAGGACGATCAGCGCGTAACGGAAACAGTAGTGACGACACGGAGAGAAACGAAGAACCAAAAGTAGAAGGATCCCCTTTTTCCATTGTAACTCTACTGTATGTGCGTTGGGAGAACGAACTCTTTGCGCAGGATATATATATATATATATTTTTTTTTTTTTTAGATATATATACTGCTTATATACAGTATATATACACACAAGTATTTGTTCATTTTTTAAATAGCATGTTCATGAAGTGAAATAACCGTCGTATTTTTTTAAAAAAGCACATATTTAGCACATATTGCAGATTCAAGAATAGTTTCATCTTCTTCTTCTTCTTTTTGTTTTCTTTTTTTAAACTAGGAAGATATGATACACAGGAGCAAAGTGGAGACTGTGGGGGGACTCGACCACTACTGACACAGTTTGTTTTTTGTTTTACTTGTAAAGAGACATTCGAAAAAAGAAAGAAAGAAAGAAAGAAAGAAAGAAAGAGAAAGAAAGGAGGAGAAAAACAAAGACCGCACAGGGATTAGTGGGGCTGCAGGGCGCCTTGCAGTTTGGGCTTTTTATTCAAGTAGGTCGCCCAGTAGACCAGGTTAAAGGTTCCGAAGAGCAAAGGGAAAGCTATTCTGGCGATCCTGTCGATCTTGCTCACACTGTTGAAGGTCTTCTTCGCCTCTGGCGGCTTGGGCTTGGGCTCCTCCTTGGGTTCGGTGGGCGGAGGCGGCGCGCTTTTGGCGATGGTGGCCAAGCCAGGATCCCTGGCGATGTTGGGGGCGAAGGCCGTTGCCGTGGCAGCGGTGTAGGTGTTGTTCTTTTTCAGCAGAGATTCCTTCTTCTTCTTTTGCTGTGAGAAGGGGTTAGCAGCAGTTTTAGCAACTAAGATTGCTGAAAGTGGTTCATTTGTAGATATGTCTGTACAGGGCTGTGTAAACGTCAGCAAAGCTGATGATCTGGACTGTAACAGCTTGTTTATTCAAATAATTAAAAACAATAAAAAAGCTCTTTTCTGGTGTGAGTGGGTGTGATAACCATATCCAGTGCTGTCCTGAATGAACGCCAGGATTTTCTAATTTGTCCTCTTAAATAAGTCGTTTCTTTAGAGGTTCTAAAGTAAAATCCAACCATTTCAATGTATTAAGGGATTATTTTGCTGGCTTAATGGTTCTTCAAATATGAGAGAGAACACCTCTCGTAGGTACTTCTATATAGCATCAAAAATGGTTCCACTATTATTATCAAAGAGTCAAAGAAACATTTTTCAATATAACATAGAACCCATAAGTTATTGTGAGCAGTTCTTCTCCTGGTGGAACTGAGGAAATCCACACAGTATCTGGACCTCACAGATAGCAGCTGCTCTTCTAACCAACATATCTCTACCATTACTGACCAACAACACATTCTGACCACTGACTATGTTTATTTAGGTTTATTCTAATGTTATATAGAGTTAATTACAGGTAGACACTCTCACTGACCACTGACTTTTTGTTTATTTGGGTTTATTCTAATGTCATATAGAGTTAATTACAGGTAGACACTCTCACTGACCACTGACTATGTTTATTTGGGTGGATTCTAATGTTATATAGTAATTACAGGTATATATATGATTCAAGAAGATGTTTGCACAGACATAGAAAGCTCATAATAAGAATAAACAGGCTATTGTCTAAAAACTCTATGAGCAAAGATTCTGGAGAATACGCCCCGCTGAGCTTCACCCTATGTTGGCAATCTAGGTGTCCAATAAGGTATAGGATAGTAACACACTTATTATGAGCTTCAGGAGTCAGGATGAAGGACTGACAAAGACTTCCAAACTGAGAATGAGGTTCTCATCAAACAGCGCCCACAATGTCTGCACAGTCACGTTTTGTAACTCATTAGTAAACACCATCACTGTCCTAGCATCCAGAAACTGAAGGTCTTACCTTCTCTGGCACCACGCTTTTCCCATCCCAGGCATATCCCCTTTTCGTGAAGTAGTTAACAGTGGCGAACTCAATGAGGGCAGAGAAGACGAAGGCGTAGCAGACAGCGATGAACCAGTCCATGGCAGTGGCGTAGGCTACCTTGGGTAGAGAGTTCCTAGCGCTGATACTGAGGGTGGTCATGGTCAGCACAGTGGTTACTCCTGCAAGCAGGACACAGAAATTATATTTTTATGATTGTTTATACCAATATTTAAGTAGGAAGCAGGAAAAGCAGGAGAAATGGACAAGCCTAAGAATCTGAGACACTTGAACAAGAACCAAACTGTGATGTTCTAGATAATGACTGGATCAGAACATCTCCAGAACATCAGCTAGCAGGTCTCATGGGGTGTTCCTGGTATGCAGTGGTCAGTCTCTAACTAAAGTGCTCTGAGGAAGGACCACCTTCAATCATGGTGCCCCAACACTCACTGATGCGCAAGACTTAAGTTGCTTCATCTCACAACTTACAGGCCTTAAAGGATCTGCTGCTAACATTAATTATGGTGTCAGATACCACAGCAGGACACCCTCAGAGGTCTTGTGGAGGCCGTGCCACGACAGGTCAGATCTTTGGGGGGGTGTACACAATCTTAGGCAAGATTTTGGTTTTAATATTATGGCAGATTGGTTGTAGTAAAAGAGATACAGCAGATGTTCATAAAGTTAGCAGACCAAAACGGAACGTCCCGAATGTTAACAGAATGTCCCTGTTCTCTGAAACACTGCGCTAAGTAGGATCCTTACTCAGAGGCTTGTTATTCCAACGGCCCTTTCTATCCTAAACACTGCAGCGCCTGCGGGCACTTGTCTTTTTGTTGTTGATGCTGAAGAAATTAAAAAACACTTTGTAAACAACATGATTAACACGGATCAGGAGCACAGAACACACTCTGGTTAACACCCAAGTATCACGGTCTGGAGTCACAAAAGCTTTCTCAGGAAAAACACTTTCATCTTAAATCTTATGTCGGCCATTTGAAACAAAGCATTTTATACCACGTTTTACAGCTTATTATAAACAATAATCGAACATTCAGTTAAAATGGAGGGAAATAAGAAATAACCTAAGCTTTTGAATAATTTCATTAAACAAGAGCTGGAAGTAGAGCTGGACAATATGACGATATTTTATGTGATTCGTTTTATCATGGTGATAACAATAAGCTTTTCTCAGCATATGCTTAAAGACAACTGATCAGCTGCAGGTTTCATTACTAACAGTGTAATTAGACTGGGTTTATTAGATGAAGAGCAGCAGATGTTGAGTATAAATCACTGTATTCAGTACAAGAGAGGATCTGAATAGTAGTTTATAAGAATCTGATACTGATGTTTTTGGTCTGTAGTTAAATGTATCGTGATAAATATTGTGTATCGCAAAAAAGTCTTTAAATATCGTGATAGTGTTTTTACCATTTCACCAATATTATTGAACAGTGGAAGAGTTTAGGAGGAACAGCTCACAGAGAGCAGCTCAGCCACCGAGTGTCTGTCAGACCACGAGCTCCAGACCTGCTGCTGCTGGTAGAGCTTAGAGCAAAGAGGGACCAGCTCCATATTAATACAGCCTATGGGTTTAGAATGGGACGGGCATAAAAAGAGCTCCTGTAGGTGGAATGTAGAGGTGCCCCCATACATTGCATTTATTATGGAAGAACACCAACAGTTCTTAGACTTGATATGCCCATTCCTAGACTCCAATGATGGAGGCTGATTGAGGCATATGTGTCCCACATTGCACCTAATCACAACAAGCGCGACTGGTCACTGAGTAAAATCCATTAAAAGGGTAAAGCATCGGTTGGCATCTCTCCGGCAGTCTGTGCATTGAAGTTTAATTAGATGGCGGAAGGCCTGCCAGTGCTGGAGGCCCACCAGATTCCCACTCCTTCCTTTCTATTGCGGAGACGAACGCCGTCTCTCTGGCTGCTCTCTCAGGAGCCGACACACTAAGGTACGCCTTTACATATCCACCACTGAATAAAGCTGCTGCTGAAACACATGCAGCACACAGTGACAAACGATTCCAGCATCTAAAGCTGCGAGCAAGACGTATCTGGGTTGGCTGAAGTAATTTATGTGAAGCCGAATGATAAGCAGAGCTAATTACGAGGTTACTCATTTTTTACAACTGGCAGCTCCGATGGTCACACTCGAAGAAACAGTAAATGTACAGCTGGAGAAACTGTGTTACCCTGAATCTCAGCAAGATCTCTGGAGAGATTACGTTAGCTGTGAAGTAACGGCCTAGCAATGATAAAAACTCAAGAATAGGGCAAAAATAAACCTTAAAAACATCTCTCTTAAATCTAGCATGCTGAAATATTATGAATATCTAATTTATAATAAAGCAATGAGCCACTGGAAACCATGCGTTACTGCGATTTTATCACGGGGAAGGGTGTTTTTGGCACAACGTGAAGCAGGCCTCCTCCAAATGATCCTTCCCCCGATAGAATCACAGTAATGCATGGTTCAAGAGAATTACTGCTTTTATAAAACGGCGGTGAAGATGCAATACTACTATTCTTCCGCTACACAACGTAGTGCATTAAGAGTAGGCACTGCTGCCGGGCAACATGAGGGCGAAGGTTTAGCGCTAGAGACGTAGCGTAGCTGCTTCATATGTTCATGTGTTTTCAGGTTTTTCTTTGTGTAGAAATGTGTAGAGTTTCCCTCTTTCAGAGGAGACTCTAATAAAGGAGACGTTTCAGGAAGCTGGAATGCTAGCCTGAGGCTGTGTTTTAAGCGTGAGAATCTCTCGTGAGACAAGAACCAGACTGTGATGTTCTAGATAATGACTGGGTCAGAACAACTCCAGAACATCAGCAAGCAGCTCTTGTGGGGTGTTCCCTCCCGGTATGCAGTGGTCAGTACCTACCATAAGTGCTATCCAAGGAAGGACAATGGTACTTAGGCAACTAAGGCTTACTGATGCTCATAGAGGTCCCACCTCACAACACAGATCTGCTGCTAATGGTGCTTAGCTTCAGGAAGCTGGAATGCTAGCCTGGGGCTGTGTTTTAGACTTAGACTTAGACTCAGACACTGTATAAGAACGAGGTAGTTTGAGGTAGTTATGAACATCAACAGCAGTAGAAACAAATGTATATATATGTATATAAATATGTAGAAATATATAATAACAGTAATTTACAATATATTGCACTGTAGCTCCCAGATATGGAGTGATCAACATATGTACGTATATGTATGTATATTGCACATACATATATACATATATTGCCTTTAGCTCAAGAAGCTGGCTGAGTAGCATTAGCTAAACTGAGCAATCTACAGCACAGTATTTCTCCTCTGACATCACGCAGTTCAGTATTCAACCAAATAACGTGAAACACTTTCCTCCACCAATCAGTGTAAAGTCTGGGAACTAATGTTAACCATGTGGCACTATGTGGAATTCATATCATATAAATAAAACATCTAGTATTCACCTTAACTAGATAAAAGTCTCGAAGGTGATGAAGCAGGAAAAATGGACAAGCGTAAGAATCTGAGACACTTTGACAAGAACCAAACTGTGATGTTCTAGACAATGACCGGGTCAGAACATCTCCAGAACATCAGCAAGCAGGTCTTATACCGGGTATGCAGTGGTCAGTACCTACTATAAGTCCTATCCAAGGAAGGGCAACGGTACTTAGGCAACTAAGGCTTACTGATGCTCATAGAGGTCCCACCTCACAACAAGGATCTGCCAGATACTACAGGACACCTCCAGAGGTTTTGTGGAGTCCATGCCTCGACAAGTCAGATTTTTATTGTTTATGTTTTAATATTCTGGCTGATGGGTGTGTAAAATCCTGAATTGTGCTGCTTCTTAAACACTGTTTCCTCCCTTTTCTCTTTCAGAACATCTCCTCTCCTGCTCCAGTTGGTTCTCCTGCAGCACTGGCGGAGTGTTCCCTCCTCCAGAGGATTTATTTACAGAAGTGTCGATGCCTCATTAGGACTGTTACCATTTGACTTCATGCATATTCAGCACTGAGTCGACGAAGCCTCGTGAAGTGTGAAGAACAATTGAGAGACGTTTGCTGCTTTATGAGCGCAGTGGCTTTCCAGAGCTTCTCCCCGAGTGGCGGATAGCGTGAAAACGAGCCGATTCCGCCATTTCCGCCATCCCCGTCTCAGCCCACAGAGGGTCGCGCTTCTGTAAAGATGCTCTTGGGCGTGAGCAGTATGGCTCCGAATGACTTAATCTCCCTGTACAGGCCGAGCGGAGTGGGCGTCCTAGTGGACTGAATCACGCTGAAAATGCAACTCACTTTAGATTACCGTCACCCCCACCAACCCCCCAGCCTGCTCTGAGAGGCGCCAGCGAGTCAGGACTCAAGCTGAGGAACACGGCCGTTATCTATTTTCTGGCCAAGTCTCTTAGCTGAGGCTGTGAAGTGATTGACTTCGGCTCACTCTGTCTGGCGCCGTGCCTACAGCACATCATCCACATGGAAAAGGGGGACAAGAACGGGGGGCTAAGGTACTGGATTGATTTCCACTACTGACACAGAGCAAAATAAAGCCTTCAGTCAAGGCCAGCCTCGCTCTCAGTCCTGCTACGTACTGCATACAAGCTTTTCACAATGTAAAACTGTCAAATTACAAGCATATCCTTACTGGCTGAACTTTAAATGGAAGTCAATGTAAGGTCATTTTTAGAGTATTTCTATTGGTCCATTCGTCACAAAATCCTGATACAATATACAGAACAACTGGCAGCTTCACACTATAGAGAAAAATGAGAAATTAAATAAATATAGATACGAGCGACAACATGAACCCCAGAACTCATTTTAAAATGGCCTTTAAAGAACCATATAGATGCTTAGCAAAATGGGTTCTATACATTACTAAAATACAGGAATCTACAGTATATGGACAAAAGTACTGGGACACCTACATGTTATCTTTAATGATTTCCCACTCTAAACCTATAAGCATTATTATGGAGTTGGAACTGAAAAGGGTTTTTTACCTTCTAACAATAGTGTTGAGCACCATGTACCATTTCTTAAATGGCTCTTTAGGGAACAATTTATAAGAGGTTTTACCATATAAAGACTAGAACAGAAGCAGATGGCTTTAAGCATTCAGAGTTCTTTAAAAAAAAAAAAACTTTATTAAAGGTGTATTGAAGAAGAGGAGTGAGTTTACTGGTAGAAATAGCCCTGATTTTAAGTCTTCCTTAAAAGGTTAAATGACTTTCCTGATTAGACGGGCTGTCTGGAAATATTCAGACAAACAGGGCCAATTTCTGAGACCTAGATTAAGTCTAAGCCTAGACTAAATGGGATTTTTAATGGAAAAACACCACTGCCACTGCTGTTTTGTACTTAATCAATGAGCCCAAACCAGCCCAAACTGCACTTCAGGTGATGGATTTTGCAGAGATATGAACTGAAATGTAAGGGTATGTATATATAGCTAATTGGATTTAACATAATTCTCAATTATTCTCAGATGATGAAGTGTTGACAATTATTATCCATGTCTTTTAACACGGTTTCTTTGACACACACAGCAGGATATAGAAGTAATTACAGATCTAAGGGAGCGCACAGCATACAGCAATGCAATTAGCTAGCAGGTAACACACTGAGGTAGGCAGGAACACACCGAGCCGATGCTGTCGTCAGACGAGCTATTATTCAAAACTTTACTGAGAACTACAATCACTTTGCTTCAATATCAGTAAAGACATCTGAATATAAATCAGGAAAATGGAGTAATGGGCTGTTTTTGTACAAAACATTAATTTTATAACTATGGCAACCTCAAATCTCTGCCATTTTACCACTATAGTTCACACTTGTCAAATTCAGACTTGTCAGAAATTGCAGGCCATCTTGACAGGCTTTAGATCCATCCGTTTCACAGCTCTGCCTATCTGTGCTGAGTCTGTCTTCATGTTGCTAAACTGTCAGAGTCGGGTATTTGGAGTACTTTAGTTCGAGCTGTGAAACACTGTCATTTTAAAGAATGTGGCAGACTTTCCCCATCCAGACAGGTGGGCCAAAACACTCCATTATATTTAAAAAATGTCAGAAAATGTCATCAGATTGCTGGGTTTCTTTTCCATAATCACTGAGTTGGGGGAAGTTGACAGAACTTTTCAGCTAGGCTTCAAATAACCTTTGGGCTGAGGTAGTTTATAGAAATTTCCAGGTTTTCAGAGTTTCCAGACCAATCAGAACTTTTGAGGTGGAGATTACAGATCTTCTGGTGTGGAATTTTCAGAACTTTTGAGGTGGAGATTACTAATCCAGGAATTTTCAGAACGAAGTTTTGGGTTTGGAAATTTTTGGGTTGGAGTTGGAGATCTATTGAGTTTACAGAACAATCAGGGTTGAATTTTAGAACTATTGGGGTGGAGATTACGGATCTTCTGGGGTGGACCTTTCAGAACTATCGGGGTAGAAATTACGGATCTTCTAAAGTGGACTTTTCAGAACTATTGGGATGGAGATTACGGATCTTCTGATGTGGAATTTTCAGAACTATCGGGGTGGAGATTACGGATCTTCTGGGGTGGAATTCTCAGAACTGTCAGGATGGAGATTACAGATCTTTTGAGGTGACATTTTCAGAACTATCGGGGTAGAGATTACGGATCTTTTGGTGTGGACCTTTCAGAACTATCGGGGTAGAAATTACGGATCTTCTAAAGTGGACTTTTCAGAACTATTGGGATGGAGATTACGGATCTTCTAAAGTGGAATTTTCAGAACTATTGGGGTGAGATTACAGATCTTGTGAGGTACAGTTCATAGAACTATTGAGGGAGTTTACAGAAAAATCTGAGAAAGCTAGAGACAAGGAAATCCACAGGATCAGACGAGATTGAGCCTTTATTTTTTAATCTTGCGGCAGATTCTACTGTTATTGTTACACTTTCTTATATTTTCGATTTCTCATTAGAGCAGAAAATTGTGCCTGAAGGTATTTGACACAGTCAGTCATGATATCTTACTGTTCCTTTGGTTTGTTTTGAAAATGAATTGAGTAACAAATGTCAGTGTGTATATTTTAATGGGTTTCTGTCTGAGAAGCTGGTTCCATTTTAGGCCCCCTGTTGTTTACCATTCATATTAATAACCTTGGCAATAATATTTTCAATGCTAATATGCATTTTTATGCAGATAATACTATTGTTTATAGTTGTGCTCCATCACTAGCAGAAGCTCTCACAAATTTACAGGAAGTATTTGTGATTATTCAGCACATCTTACTTCTTTAATGTTAGTTCTTAATAACCTATATAAGGTGTTTTTTTGTCAAATCTTGTAGAATCTATCTTAAATTTTTTGTCAAATATTTGGTTAAAAAGCTAAAGTTAAAATTGGGATTTAATTTTTGGAACTGCTCTTGCTTTACTCGACAGGCTAGGAAAAATTAGTTGAAGCTTTTTACCAATTTTAGATTATGATAATATCTTATACAGACATGTCCCAAACACTGTACTGCACTGCACTGGATTCTGTTTCTCATTCTGCACTGAGATTTATAACACCATGCTAGTATTTAACTCATCACTACAAACTCTATGAAATGACTGGTTGAGTTCCACTTTCAGTGCGATGTCAAATACATCAAATAATAAGTCAATAATAAGTTAATAATAAGTTATTTTTGGTCCGCTTCCTTCATATTTGTCTGAATTCATATCAAACAAATGGGTCTTTGTATAAATTACATTCAAACAACTTTATAAAATTGCATATTCCAATAGTTTGTAATTTGGAAAGACAGTTTTCAGTTACAGTGCACCTCACAGTTACAGAAATATTTCAGAATGGTGTGGTTTATTTATTTAGGGATTTCAATAAATGGTTGCAAATTTTATACATATTTTTGCTCTTGATAAAGTGTAAAGCGTATTTGTATGTATGTGTATGTGTATCTTTTCTCTACTGGTGATTTAGGGTGTAGTTTCTGTGTGTAAGTGCTGCTATATTGGCCAGGGCTCACTTGTAAAATAGTTTTTAATCAAGGTAGAGTTTACAGAACAGTTGAGGTAGAATTTACAGAACTACTGGGGTGGAAATTTCAGAACTTTCCAGGTAAAGTCAACATAATTTACAGAACTATGGGGTAAAGTTTTCAGAACTACTGAAATGGAGGGGGAGGAGTTTACAGAACAAGCAAAGTCAAATTTATAGAACTATTACTATATGCAATTGTCTGATCTATTGAAGTAGAATTTACAGAACTATTTGGCAGAATTTGTAGAATTACTGGGTGGGAGCTTACATAAATATGGGGTGGAGAATACAGTCCTATAAGATAGACAGTACTATACTGGGATTCTGCCTCAATAACCAGCCAACTGCATGAAAACCAACTGTAAGAACAATCACTTAAACACTAGAATTTGGCCTTTAGCAAGCGAGCAAAGTCTTTTAAAGCCCTGCATTCAGGGAAAGACGGGCAGACACACAAAATACGCAACAGAGATTAACAAAGTATCCTAGCTACCCACCAAGTATTATATCTACACAGTCCATTAAGAACATGTCTACGTGAACTCTTAGTGAACCTGCACCAAAATGCAAGCTGCATTTTCAACACTGAATAACTCCCGATTTGACAAATCTCAGCAGATCAATCACTGCATCATCTCAACATTTAGGAAGTACTTTAAAGAGAGCTAATCTTTATTCCAGGCACTGGTCGTTGGGAGGAGCGAATCATGGGGGGGGGCTGTGGTGGTCCTACGGTTATAAAATAAACCTGAACAGAACATTTTTAATTCACTACGCCTTTCATAACCACCGCTCGGTCGCTGAAGGGTTTCATATTGGACAAATAAACTCCAAATAGGTTTAACACAACAATGATTAAGCGCACAAACACGTATCCTCTTTAATCAGAACAATGGCTACGGGATAAACGTATTCAGAGTGGGATTTTAAATTGCCTATTTATCCAATGCACAAACCCCCCCCTTTAGAGCCCATTGTCAAGACTCCCTGCCTCAAATGAGAGCCAAGCGCCGGGCTGTTTTCGGCTTTGTGCCGTGCTGCTGATTCATTTGAGTCATCTGATTGAACAAAAGGCTGTTAATTTTTACTGACAAAAACTAACAATGAGCTGCTCATCCATACAATAGATGCAGATAACAGCATGTAGACAAGACATGACAGTAAAAGTAGGCCGAAGCCCCTGAAGTTGTTCGTATCCAGCCACGCTGTGAGGTCGTGCTGAGCGATACTTGAGATAGTTTGACATATAATTCTTTTTATGGTTATATAATATGATTTTAATACAATACATCATATATATTCATTATATACACACTATATGTCCACATGTTTGACCTCACTAACACTCTTGTCGCTGATTGCAATCAAATCCTCACAGCAATGCTCCTTCTCCAAAATCTAGTAGAAAGTCTTCTTCTCTGGACAGTAGAGACAGTTACTCCAACTCTCTATATCTTTGATTTCAGAAGATACTGTGAACAGAATGAGCAGGTGTCCCAATACTTTTGTCCATATATCATATATTGCATCAAATGTGTCAGAACCTTTTGCCACAATCTGTTAAATTGAGTAAATAAACAGTAGTTGTGTATTAATTGGACGGAAGTGTGTCTCTGTAGAGGATGAGACTTACAGTATTTACATTTACATCAATAATATAGTCATTTTGTGTTCAAACTTTTGCATGTAACTGTTATTCATGGCTAAAAGTCAGATCTAAAAATTGGATCGAAAACATGTATCAGACCTAAAACTATGTATATGGTTACATTCCTAATTAGCAGTGGCATCTCTCTATGAAGCCTCATGAATGCTTTATGAGCGGTCATAGCGAGATGTATCTGAGGCCTGCAGAGTCTCTGTCTTCTGTAAAGCAGCATTGCAGGACGCACCAGCATCAGGACGTGGAGAGATGGAGGCAAAGTGAGGACAGAACAGCACAGCCTGCGCCAAATCCCTCCTCTATGGAGGGTCTTACATAATACAGCACACACACACACACACACACACACACACACACACACACACATGCGAACGCCACAGTCACACTATAAATATCACTGCATGCTCGTTTGAATTATGCATTTTTTGCATTCATTTTAAAACATATTCTCATTTTAGATTTAATTATGGCCTAATTATAACTAATTGCCTTTAACCATGGCATTAAAGCTGTTCCAAGTGCTTGATGATGCATTGTCTGGGCGCGTACTGCGGTATCGCACCGTTCCTTTCATTATTTTTTCAGATTGTTTGAAATCAACAGTTCAAAATACATTAAAAATGAAGTAAAGTGAGACGGGCTTCTGCCTGGTTGATGTCTGCAGTGCTGTGCAACGTTCCGCTAGGCCTGACTCACACTACAAGACAATCAGGCTGATTCTGAGGCTGATTTGCATCTCTTGGCAATTGCAAAAGGTCTCGTAGTATCAGGATGATCTTAATCCATGATCTTCCCAGATTATCCTGCTGTTCGGGGCGTCTACAGTCCAATATTTACTCCTCCGATGTTCCCCACTGCAGTCTGGTCGACCCGATTGTGAATCGTTAATATTAAACATGTTTAATAACTGCGAGCCAGTATCCTGTACTTTGGGGTGGACGACGATTCTCTTGCTGAAAGCCTGAAAGATGTCAACCCATGAGAGCCTAGATGTACGGAAGAAGTTCTAAGCATGTCCAAATGTTTGTGGACACCCCTTCTAATGAATGCATTACTACTTTAGGTTGCACCCATTGCTGACACAGATGTGCAAAAAATACAAAAATGTCTAGTCCCTGTAAAGAGGTACTGCCAATAGAATAGGACTCTCTGGAGCAGATCAACATCATGGCCCTATTGGCTCCATGCAGCCTAATGCCAGGCGTGGGCTAGAGGGGTATAAAGCCCCCCAGCATTGAGCTGTGAAGCAGTAGAAGAACTGTGCTCTCTGGAATGATGGTGGTGGAGCTCCATCCAGTACTTTCAGGATGATGTGGGGTGATGATCAAAGCTCTTGTTGATAAATGCAGTCAAATCCTCACTGCAATGCTCCCTGGACAGTAGAGACCGTCACTCCAACAAAAGCAGAATCAACTCTTTTAATACCCTTAATTTGAGAAAAAACTATGAATGAGTAGGTGTCCCAATACTTTTGTCCACTGTGTTGCAGTTTTTATAGTTCACATTATTTTATATCATTTATAGTTTCACAGAGCAGCTTTACGGAGATCCAGGTCCGAGCTTCTTTTGAATAAACCAAAGGCAACAGTGGCAGCAAGAACTCCCTCAGATCAAGGAACCAAGACCCAGAAGGGGGAACCCATCCTCCACTGTAAGGACACTGACCTGCTCTTTTCAGCCATGGCCTCACCACCAGCACAGCAACAGTCTCGCTCTTCTCCGCCATGTGTGTTTAGCTCTAGTTTGAGAGAAACTTACCTTTCTCACAAGGTATTGGAAGATTGGGCCCATCGCTTTGGATAGAGCATAATTTGTAGAGTTGGCCAGACATTAGGCGGCATGGGCTCATTAATAACAGGCCTAACCTTTGCATATGACTGTAATAGAGAGGTACAGAGTCTCAGAAACCACATGATCACGTCTCTGAGGAGAGTATGTGATGCTTTTATCCAGATGTAGCCTATTCCTAGAGTTAAGAGGCGGGAACTACCTGTAGATCCCATGATCAGACTTTACGACTGTTGGAGACTCTTCTTTACTCATCTTGAGGTTCTGCTGTTGGGCTGAACTTGCTGGGATGGTCTGACCTGGCCATGTTGGTCAGCTGTTCCACTTGTAAATGATTTAGTGGAACGTCTGATTTCTGACTGTTCTGAGATCTGTTTAAACCCCTTCCCAGACTCCTCTGCATATCCACCCTTCTTTCTGAAGGCCTCAGAGAGCTCTCTGGATCTGGCCATGATGGTGATCTTCTTCACCCCTCACTTCAACCATCAATCCAGATCAGACCAGACTAAACGTCTGAGGTTTAAATCAGACTCCAGACTCCTCCAGAATCATTCTCTCCAACCATGTTCTGATCATCTGCAGCTGATGTTCTAACATCTGCACCTGCTTCTAATTCTACACATTTGAAGGAGTGATACTTTAAAATTCTATTAATTCTATTTTATATTATTAGTTTTTTTTAATATTATCATTTTTATATTTCAGTATGTTCTGAAGACAAAGGTTTTCATGGGGTGTTCTCATTTTTTCACACGACTGAATAAGCTTCCATTAATTCCTCACAGCTCCAGTGCTAAAAGTAAGGAAACACACAGGTCTAGGCTGGTGGACTCTATTTCAGGTAAATCTGTAAATGAGCTTTTCTTCCCACCAGGTTTTTATCCAACCCAAACGAACTGGCTCAGCCCAGTTAGCATCGAGTCATCATGCTAACGGGGTCCTGGGTCTTGTTTCTGCGAGACTGAGCGGACTCTAAAGAGCCAGCGAGGCTAAAAGCTTATCGATCTGCCTTTTCTCTCAGACATCAATTAGAACACTCACCGAACACAGTCCTGGCGGGGACGGACTCTCTGTTTAGCCAGAAAGACACCTGCGACAGGATCACCGTCATGATGCACGGCAGGTAAGTCTGGATCACAAAGTAGCCGATCTTCCTCTTCAGATGAAAGTGTGTCGTCATGACAACGTACTCTCCTAAGGGGTTGGAAAGAGAAAAAGAGAGGGAGAGTTAGAGTGCTGGAGAGAGATGCATTTACAGCACGTTGGAGCTGCTGCCTAATCAGAAGCAGCGAGTCGTAGAGGGTCAGATTTAAGTAAGCATGGTATTTCTGTATGGGACTAGGCAAATCCAATCAAATCCAATGCTGGAGCTGATTGGTTTGAGGCTCAGGCTCAGTCTAGCTGCTGGGTTCAGTTTGGGTGGTCCTGATGTGATGTTTTAGGGGAATGTTTGATGAATGGCTAACATTAGCTGAATGATTATATAATATATATAATAATAATTCCCAACTGGGAACTAGAACGTTTTTACTATAGGTTTCATGTTCCATATGGATGCCCAACAAGGTCCTACCAGGGTCAGTGGTGGGACCAGGAGGGGTTAAACATAGACCCCATCTGGGTTGCACACTACACATGGGGCTTAGATGGGACACATGTGAGACTGGGAAGTCCCAGTAACAGCACATGTACAAACCCACTCAGAGCCCATGGCCATATTCCACCCCCCTGAGCCCCACCATGAGCATGTTGGTTGGGTCATTGTCAAAGGCAAGGTGTCTGTTTAGTGTTTTTACAAGCTTCCACAAATCAGCTTCACAGAAATCCAGAAATAAGACACAAAAGCAAAGGAGTTAAACATGTGGCCCCAAGTGATGAAGCTGGAGGAAGAAACTTTGCCCTCTAGTTGAAGTGAGCTGGCTTTTTGGCTTTACTCTCATTCAGTGGGACCACGATGCTAAAGGGAACCTTAGTGCTCGCCACCATGGAGGTGTTTAAGAATGCTTTCCATGGCAGAGATTTTTAAAAACACTCTCCACGGTGGAGCTTTAAGAGAATGCTCTCCAGGGTGGAGGTTTTTGAGAATGCTTTCCAGAGTAAAGGTTTTTCAGACTACTCTCCAGGGTGGAGGTTTTTGAGAATTCTTTCCAGAGTAGAGGTTTTTCAGACTACTCTTCAGGGTGGAGGTTTTTGAGAATTCTTTCCAGAGTAGAGGTTTTTCAGACTACTCTTCAGGGTGGAGGTTTTTTGAGAATTCTTTCCAGAGTAAAGGTTTTTCAGACTACTCTCCAGGGTGGAGGTTTTTGAGAATGCTTTCCAGAGTAAAGGTTTTCCAGACTACTCTCCAGGGTGGAGGTTTTTGAGAATTCTTTCCAGAGTAGAGGTTTTTCAGACTACTCTCCAGGGTGGAGGTTTTTGAGAATTCTTTCCAGAGTAGAGGTTTTTCAGACTACTCTCCAGGGTGGAGGTTTTTGAGAATGCTTTTCAGAGTAGAGGTTTTTTCAGACTACTCTCCAGGGTGGAGGTTTTTGAGAATGCTTTCCAGCTTAATCACTCTATGTTATCAGGATTGTGTGGGGGATTCAGAGATAACGGCAAACCCTATGCTATATATTTTTAGATAGAAAACTGAAATGTGAGTCAGGAGAACCAAACTAGGCTGAGTTAACCTAAAAAGCACAGCTGCGATCTGTCATCATACCTCATTTGCTCCAATCACTTTCCGACTGTTGTACACAAATTCTCCTACTCTGTAATGGACGCCAATTAATTGAGCGCCGCAACTCTCACCACAAACTGCTTCCAATTGATCCGTAATAAATAGCCTTTCTGGCTTTGACAGCTACAGACACCACAGTCAATACCTACTCATTCAGCAGCCATGCAGAATTGATTGTTCACAGCGCAGTCGATACATATTGCAGGAAATCTATCTGAGGGCAGACGCTTACACTTGAAATGACGCCAACCAGTGGACTCGTTTAAACACCGCCGCTCTGTGCTCAACCTTCACAGAGATAGACTGTAAATCCCTTCAGCACTTTCATTAAAAGAGCTGGAGTCCAGCTCTGCACACACACACACACACACACACACACACGGCATCTACACACCACCCGTCACTCACAGTCGAGTTCAGTTCAGAGACCTTCAAAACACTCCATACCCAGCGCTCATTAACCCCGTCCCACACAGATACTCATTCATTAACCTCATCAGACTGAATTAATGCACAGGCTGATCATTAACGTACTTCAGGGTGGAGGTTTTTGGAAACACTTTTCAGTGTGGAGAACGTTCTTCAGGGTGGAGGTTTCTGAGAACGCTTTCCAGGGTGAAGAACGTACTTCAGGGTGGAGGTCTTTGTAAACACTTTCCAGGGTGAAGAACGTACTTCAGGGTGGAGGTCTTTGTAAACACTTTCCAGGGTGAAGAACGTACTTCAGGGTGGAGGTTTTTGGAAACACTTTTCAGTGTGGAGAACGTTCTTCAGGGTGGAGGTTTCTGAGAACGCTTTCCAGGGTGAAGAACGTACTTCAGGGTGGAGGTCTTTGTAAACACTTTCCAGGGTGAAGAACGTACTTCAGGGTGGAGGTCTTTGTAAACACTTTCCAGGGTGAAGAACGTACTTCAGGGTGGAGGTTTTTGGAAACACTTTTCAGGGAAGAGAACGTTCTTCAGGGTGGAGGTTTTTGAGAACACTTTCCAGTGTGGAAAATGTTCTTCAGGGTGGAGGTTTTTGAGAATGCTTTCCAGGGTGGAGAACGTTCTTCAGGGTGGAGGTTTTTGAGAACACTTTTCAGTGTGGAGAACATTCTTTAGGGTGGAGGTTTTTGAGAACACTTTCCAGGGTGAAGAATTAAACGTCTTTAGGGTGTTTGAGAACGTTTTCTAGGGTGGAGAGTGCTCTCCAGGGTGGAGGTTTTTGCAAGCGCTCTTCAAGGTGGAGAGTGCTCTCCAAGGTGGAGGGTTTTCAGAACACTCTCCAGGGTGGAAGTTTTTGAAAACGCTCTTCAGGGTGGAGAGCGCTCTCCAGCGTGGAGGGTTTTCAGAACACTCTTCAGGGTGGAGGTTTTTGAGAATGGTTGGTGCTGATTAGCGGCTGGGTTTACTGTTAAATTGCACTGTGACAGAATGAGCTGCTGCATTTCTTTGGATAAAAAAGCTAAAGAAACTCCTGATCAGGAGTGTGTGGGGAATTCAGCGATAATGGCGTTGCCATGGCAACTTAAAACCCATATTATATTTTTTTCTGGAAACTAAAAAATGTGATTTTTTTTTTAGTAAATTAAGCTGAGATTACTCATCTGTCATTATTCTTCAGTTTCTCTAATCACTTTTCGGCTGCTCCTCCAGCATTCATTCAGACCTTCTGGACACTTGCTGTTTTGGAGATATGAAGTCTTTGTAGGTCTTTGTTGTTCACTTGTTTACACGTAGAACATCAACAACTCATCATTTGACCAGGACTGCCCAAAGTCCTGCATGAAGGCAAATCACATGTGAGCTATGTTAGAGGAATCATGTGATATAAGCTGTTTTTAATGGATCTCCAGCTCTGTCCAGCTCTGTCCACCTCTGTCCAGCTCTGTCCACAGCACTGCTGCTTTACCCATTACTCTGCTTTCGTCTCAGCGTGAGTCCGTTTCATCAGAGCTGATTCCGGTTCTGAAGTTTCTGCTTCACTGTCACACTCTGGTGAACAGGGTCACCCATTTGCTGCAGTCTGCTGCCCGTATCAATTGGCCCACAGACGGAGGAAGAGGAGGAGGGGGAAGCGGAGGAGGGTGGGGGAGGGCTCTGCACATCCACCAGGGAAACGACAGAATCTAGGGCATGTGCTTCTCTGGGTGAACTCACGAACATGCAGCAGCACAGCCTGTGTGTGTGTGTGTGTATGTGTGTGTTATTAGTCTTAGAGTGTAAGATATAAGGAACCTCACCAGTGCTGGACTGAACCACCCCAGAGTCCACCGTCTGTCCCATCAGGTCATACTGGTTCAGACGGGATCCGTCTTCGGCCACCACCACAGACTGGGCCGCTCCGCGAGTCCACACGTACACAACCTCGGCCCGCGTGTACGCATCTGACCAACACACACAAACACACACACACACACACACACACACACACACACACACACACACAAATACACGTGAGTTATATTTAGCGCACAGTATAGGGCAGGGTGCAGGTTTGGTGTGATGAGTGGTGGGGAAACAGTGAGTACATACAATTCCTACAGAAAACCAGGTGGAGAAGAATCACCTGATTCCTCCTGATTCTAAAGCTTTAGATAATGATCAGCCCTGGATTCTGAGAAGCGTTTTTATCAGGAGTAAAAAAATCTTAGTTTTAAATACAATAAATGGACAAAAGTATTGGGACACCTTCTTATTCAATGTTTCTTCTGAAATCAAGAGTATAAAAAAAAGAGTTAATCCTGCTTTTGTTGGAGTAACTGTCTCTACTGTCTAGAGGAGGAGCATTGCTGTGAGGATTTGATTGATGACCACCACCCCACCTCATTATTCCGAATTCATCCCAAAAGTATTGGATGGAGCTCCTCCGTCATCATTCCAGAGAACACCACAGTTCCAATTCTCCACAGCTCACTCATTCAGCCTACAGCAATTAAGCCCCGCCCATTTAGACTACAGCATGTTTAGCCCCACCCATTTAGCATAGAGCAGTTTGACCCCACCCATTCAGCCTACAGCAGTTTAGCCCCACCCATTTAGCTCATAGCAGTTTGACCCCACCTATTCAGCCTACAGTGGTTTAACCCCACCCATTTAGCTTAGAGCAAGTTCTCCCACTTAAAAAGATGAAAGGCCTGTAATTGACATCATACGTAGATCTCAACTATGAGAGACAAAATGACAAAAAAAAAATCTGAAAATCACATTGTCTGATTTTTAAAGAATTTATTTGCAAATAATGGTGGAAAATAAGTATTTGGTCAATAACAAAAGTTTGTCTCAATACTTTGTTATATATCCTTTGTTGGCAATGACAGAGGTCAAACGTTTTCTGTAAGTCTTCACAAGGTTGGCACACACCGTTGCTGGTATGTTGGCCCATTCCTCCACGCAGATCTCCTCTAGAGCAGTGATGTTTTGGGGCTGCCGGCGGGCAACACAGACTTTCAACTCCCTCCAAAGGTTTCCTATGGGGTTGAGATCTGGAGACTGGCTAGGCCACTCCAGGACCTTCTTCTTCCAAATGCTTTTTACGAAGCCACTCCTTTGTTGCCCTGGCAGTGTGCTTGGGATCATTGTCATGCTGAAAGACCCAGCCACGTTTCATCTTCAATGCCCTTGCTGATTGATCTCACAATACACGGCCATATTCATTCTTTCATGTACACGGACCAGTCGTCCTAGTCCCTTTGCAGAGAAACAGCCCCAAAGCATGATGTTGCCGCCCCCATGCTTCACAGTTGGTATGGTGTTCTTTGGATGCAACTCAGCATTCACTCTCCTCCAAACACAGCGAGTTGTGTTTGTACCAAACAGTTCTACTTTGGTTTCATCTGACCATAAGACATTCTCCCAAAACTCTTCCAGAACATCCAAATGCTCTCTAGCAAACTTCAGACGCGCCGGATATGTACTGGCATAAGCAGGGGAACACGTTTGGCACTGCAAGATCTGAGTCCCTGGTGGCGTAGTGTGTTACTGACGGTAGCCTTTGTAACGTTGGTCCAGTTTTCTGCAGGTCATTCACTAGGTCCCCCCATGGTTCTTGTGATCATTTTGACCCCACGGGCTGAGATCTTGCGTGGAGCCCCTGATGGAGGGAGATTAGCAGTGGTCTTGTAGGTCTCCCATTTTCTGATTATTGCTCCACAGTAGATTTCTTCACACCAAGCTGCTGCCTATTGCAGATTCAGTCTTCCAGCCTGGTGCAGGTCTACAGTTTTGTTTCTGGTGTCCTTCAACAGCTCTTTGATCTTCACCATAGTGGAGTTTGGAGTGGGACTGTTTGAGGTTGTGGGCAGGTGTCTTTTATACTGTTAACCACTTCAAACAGGTGCCATTAATACAGGTAATGACTGGAGGACAGAGAAGCCTCTTAAAGAAGAAGGTACAGGTCTGTGACAGACAGAAATCTTGCTTGTGACCAAATACTTATTTTCCACCATTATTTGCAAATAAATTCTTTAAAAATCAGACAATGTGATTTTCAGAATTTTTATTCCTCATTTTGTCTCTCATAGTTGAGTCTACCTATGATGTCAATTACAGCCTCTCATCTTTTTAAGTGGGAGAACTTGCACAATTGGTGACTGACTAAATACTTTTTTCCCCCACTGTAGCATAGAGCAGTTTGACCCCACCTATTAAGCATACAGTGGTTTAGCCCCTCCCATTTAGCATAGAGCAGTTTGACCCCACCCATTCAGCCTACAGTGGTTTAGCTGCTGAATTTATTAGGAGTATTTCAGCCTGTACTTTCTTTTTTAGGGCAGCCAATAATAACAGAGCTAATTTACATATTTTAGTCTTAAAGGTACGATGGTTTAATTCTAAGGAGCACAGACACGGAGGAACATGGTTTTGTGAAGTGAGTTTTGATTGTTTTTGGTTTGTAAACTCACACAGGTGTTGGCGGAGGGCTTGTGGGCTGATGGAGGAGCAGTGGTATATGAGGCCCTTTCATTCATTTTAAATGATTTTGCTTATTTTAAATATTTAGGAAGTAACTGCAGCTGCAACGGAAGCTCAACTGTGTGTGAGAATAACACTTTAACACAGGACACACCTTCCTAAAGTCTTTAAGATGCTGAAACCCGCACACTGAATCAAACTCCTGGCGGAAACAGGGCGCTCTTTATTACGCAGTGCTGTAGAGAGGGTAACCAAGCGCACAGTGAAAGTCATAAAGCTGATCTGGTGTGTCGGGACGCTCTGCTGCAGTGCTCTCTCTCCTCTACTGCGGCAGAGACGCTTCACACACTGAAATATTTAAAGCCCACGTCGTTGAGCTTTGAGTCGCCGGGCTTATTTTCTTCCTCGTAGAGGGTGTGTGTGTGTGTGTGTGTGTGTGTGTGTGTTTTAACTTTTATCCAGAGCAGAAGCAGCTGTGCTTTCTTTTCCAGGATGGTGTGAGGTCAGGGGGAAAACACACTCAGGCGGGGTCAGGATGGAGTGATGGAGAGGGAGAGAGTCCGAGAGAGTGAGATGAGACGAACACCTAGGAGGAAAGCTCCTGTTTAAACTGAGCGGTTCAGACATGATTGAAGTGGATGAGGAGCTCCAGTGGAAGAGGGGTGTGTGGTGGGGGAGGGGGTGTTACTCACAGCTGCCAAATTTGAGGGGGCAGGCATGGGCATCCATGGGAAAATCCTCTAAATGCATGGGGCACTCCGCTCTCACAGTCAGCCTGAGAGAGAGAGAGAGAGAGCGAGAGAGAGAGAGAGCGAGAGACAGACAGAATGACAGGAGAGAGAGAAAGTAAGGTCATGAAAGGAAAGACAGTCAGACAAAAACATCCTGCAATATTTAAACCCGCTGCCGGGTCGCCATGTTACTTCTTTAGTTTTAGCACTGAAGCTACGAGGCTAAAAAAGCTAACAAATAATGTTGGCCACAAATCATTACGCTCTCTCCTCAAACCATCTCAAACCACCTTAAACCAGCTTAAACCAGCTTAAACCTCCTCAAACCGCCTCAACCCAACACAAACCTCCTTAAACCACTTCAAACCCTCTTACACCAGCTCAAACTGCCTCAAACCAGCTTAAACCTCCTCAAATCACTTCAAACCATCTTAAACCAGCTCAAACTGCCTCAAACCTCCTCAAACCAGATTAAACCTCCTCAAATCACTTCAAACCATCTTAAACCAGCTCAAACTGCCTCAAACCTCCTCAAACCAGCTTAAACCTCATCAAATCACCTTAAACCAGCTCAAACCACCTTAAACCGCTTTAACCCAACACAAACCACCACAAACCATCTTAAACCAGCTTTAACCACCTTAAACCATCTCAAACCTCCTCAAAAATCCTCAAACCACCTCACCTTACACAAACTGCCTCAAACCTCCTCAAATCACCTTAAACCACCTCAAACCGCCTAAACCCAACACAAACCTTCTCAAACCACCTCAAACCTCCTTAAACCACCTCAAACCACCTTAAACCATCACAAACCACCACTTTTGTGGTTTAGTACTTGTGTAAGGCTTTGGGTTAGGTTTAGGGTATTTGGTTAAAATAAAGTCAGAGTTAAGATGAGGATTATGTCTAGATTTTGGGTAAAGTTAAACTTAGAATCAAGACTAGATTTACAACAAGTGTGAGGGCTTAGGCTTAGGTTTTGGGTCGAGGTTTAAGTCAGGGTTAGGATAAAGATCAGAGCTAGGTTCAGGACCAGGGTAAGGGTACATTTATCCTATGTTTTGAGGGTAAGGTTAAGGTTAGGACCAGAGCTAGGTTTAGGATCAGAGGATAGGTTAGGTTTAGATTTTTAGAACCAGGTTAATATTTAGGATTAGGGTCAGGTTGTGTAGTAGGATAAGAGTTAGGTTTAGGCTTTAGGTCGAGGTTGAGATTAGAACCAAGGTGAGGGTTAAGCTTAGGTTTTGGGTCAAGGTTAAAGTTAGGCTTAGGTTTAGGATTAGGACCAGGGCTATCTTAATGACCAGTGTAAGGGTTGGCTTTGGGTTGAGTTTTAGGATTAAAGTTAAGGTAGAAGGTTTGGTCAGGTTTAGGACTAGGGTAAGGGTTAGGTTTTGGCTTAGGTTTTAGGATTAGGATAAGGACTAGATTTGAAGCTCTCATATGGGGAAGTAATTGGTCAGAACTGAAATAAATGATGTGTCTGATTTCAGTGTTTCTCTGAAACACGTCTCAGCTAGTCCTCCACACTTCCAGTGAGGGTGGGGGTGGTGGTGGTGTTGGGGCGAAGGAGGGGGGGAGGTGGTTCTGGATTAATCTGATTTGTCTGAAAAGTCCAACTGTGCAGCTCAAAAGTGAAAGAAAGGCATAAACCACCCAGGGCTACACACACACACACACACACACACACACACACACACACACACACAGCACCCAGAGTTAGACAGAATGATGAAGCGCAGGATGTCAGCTCACTCAGGACGTTTCTCCCATTTGTCTTCTTCATGACACAAATATGAACTCCCCCTCCCCCCTAATCTCCCAATAAACACTCTAAAGGATGCTTTACGGCTCCGAGTGTTCTGACCCGGACATTAACAGCCTTTTCCACCGGCTGCAGGTTCACGTCTCGGCTTTATTTATGACGTGGTCGCTCAAACGTTCTGCTTGCCGGCGCAGTATTACACCCTTATCTCCTCCCTCCTCACACAGCAGAGACTTCTCTCTCTCTCTACAAATCACCATTACAGCCGCAAACCGTACGTCCACCTGTCCCACACCTCCTCAGGAGAACCCACTCCTTTACTGGAGTCCATCATCTATCAGGTTTCTAAATTAGATAAATTTTGAAATCTAATTTATCTTAGATTTCTAAATTTTATTTGCATCTTATATTTGTATTATACATAAAAATCTATCTTTATTTCTATATTTTGCATGTATCTTGTTTATACATTATTTTAGCTAGCTAATATTTAAAGATTTATTTTTATCTTAGAGTTTAATCTATTTATGTTCTTAGATTTATTTTAAATCTGCTATTTTAATCTAAAATTGTATCCTAAATGACTTAATTTATTTCTAAAATTCTGTATGTATCTTATTTTTATACATTATTTTAATCTCTAATATTTTAGCAAAATTGTTTTTTTAGATTTATTTTGGCTCGTTTACATTTTAATGTTTTTTTTCTTAGAGTTTTATCTCAATATGTTCTTAAGATTTCTTTTAATCTTAATTATTACCTTACATAAATGCCTTATTTAACAGTTCAGAAGCAAACAATATTTAATGTGCTGTTGTCATAAAACATATTTAATGTGTTATTTTAAACCAAGCAAATAAACAGTCTTTTAGTAATAAAATGTGCAAATGTGTCTGGTAAATGATGGGACTTTATTTAGTTTAGGCTAAGAAATCGACAACACATGGAGTTTATCCAGGGTGCCAACACTTTTGAGAAGACGAGGTCCTACTTAGGAAATGGGCTCTTCTGCTACAGATTTCTTCCAGAACCCTCCTCCTCCTCCTCCTCCTCCTTTATAACTTTAGGATGGCTGGAGGGATGGAAGCAGTGATGAATCTGTTGTAGCCACGGAAACCAAAGTCACTTAGCAACAACTCCAACACAACGGCAGAACTGAGTGTTTGCCCACCTGATGACACATCTTCAGGAAAATGGAAAAAATGCCTAAATGAACCAGCAGGAGGAACAGTGCTGCTTATCGTTAGAGTAGATCTTACCACAGAGAGCCTACAGCACCAGCCTCACCTCATGGTGTAGAGCAGGGTGCCCTCCTCAGTGATCCGCAGCAGTTTGTTGGGCATCGTCATGTTGTGCGCCACTGATTTCTTGCCGTTGTGGAAGAAGGTGTCTGGCGTCCAGATCTTGCTGGCCATCAGGTTGTTGAGACGCAGCACGGCCATCGGACCTTTGAACTTGAGCCGCTCGTCCTTCCAGCTCTGTCTGAAGAACACGTCTATGGTGTACTCCTGCAGGCACGGAGAGAAACATCAGCCTGAGCTGAGAAACATCCGAAGAACCTTTAAATGTTCAATCAACATCATGCAAGTGTGTGTACGTCGGCGACACGGGGTTTCATTACAATTTGAATTGGACTGAAAGTCAAGAATTTTACTTTACACTTCAAAGGATTTGTGGCTGTTGCTATGGAAACGAAAATTGTTGGCAATATTTCGAATAACTTTTTGGATTTAACTTCAGTAGACAAACTGTTCGCCGAGCAGATTTCCAACAGTGAACACAAAGGCTGTGTTCAAAACCACACACTCGCACACTAAATAGTGTCTAAAAATAGTGGACCACCATTAGAAGTGCACTGGTCAGCGCTGTGAGTGAAGTGTGGGGAAAAGAACATGGAAAGAAAGTGGTTCTCCTATGGCATCGCTCAAAAAACCCTTCAGAGCACCTCAATTTTTTTAAGACTGTGACCGAAGACGAAGTGTGGAAGTGCGCTGGTTAGGCAGCAAAAATCATAAAGTTTTTACAATAGATACATGTTTAATTTCTGCTTGTAATTTGTGCAGAAAGTGTGAGTGTGAAAAACCTTTACATCAAATAAAAGTTCTTTAAGCCTTTCAAAGGTTCTTCACACTCTCACATCTCCCTCACAAACATGGTTCCTTATGGACCCAGAACTGGTTCTTCTATGGCATTGCTCACAGAACCCTTCTTAGCACCTTTATTATCTTTTAAGAGTGTGCTGCTGTCAGAGAAGACTCTGGTAAGCTGACTTTGACTGAAGCCCGTCTGAACAATACAATGGAAAAGTGACTCAGTGTAACCACCAATGGTTCAGAACCAAAATCAAAGTCTGCAGCTAATGATGCTAAATGTGACTGTACGTGTGATTTTCATATTTCATATTTCTTATTTCATATGTTAAGCACTTATTTTCCACAACTATCCTCCAAAAATGTCAAAAATGCGACACACTTTAAAAGGTACTCAACTACTGACCCACACATCAAAGTAAACAAAGTATTTCTCGTGTTTGGGGTTTATTTCTTCAGATTTCTGCAAAAGTCTATAATTTACTAGCTATGTAATCACTCATGAAATCACATACTTTGCTTATATATATATATATATATTTTTTTTTTTTTTCCCTCAGTATTTTAGCATATGAATATATCATAGCTCTCACACCAAAGCATTGTATCTCCAAGGCAGCAGCTTTACAGCAGAAGTAAACTTTCAATGGAAATATATTTTATTAATTATATATATTTTTGGAGCATTTCTATTGGTCCATTCATCATGAAATAAATGTTGATATAAAAGATATAAAGAACAACTGTCAGATTCACAGTATGGAGAAAAGTGAAAAGCTGGAAGGGTATTTGAGTGACAGCGACGATACAAATGATTTTGCCATGTAAACCAACCACATATTAAAATGATAATGATCATAACAACACGTCTAAGGCTAAATCATCAGAGTCTCTCTCTCTCTCTCTCTCTCTCTCTCTCTCTCTCTGAGTCTATTCAGTGGTGGGTCCAGCTGAGAGGCCAATGAAGCGCCAGCAGCCAAAACCAGCAGCACACGTGACGCTAATTCATGCTGACCGCCATGGCCGTGAGCGTCTTTTCTGGCTTGCGTGCGATTGGCCCCAGCCGAGCGGGCAGAACAGACAAAACACAAGATCGCTTCTCCGTGGTTTCGCTCCAATAGGGGTTTGGTCCCACGCATAATTTACTGTCCACGTCTCACTGAGCAGAAGGTGAGACCTCAGCGGCGGGATGGACAGATGAACCAATGAACTCTTAATAACCAAGAAGAGTTCAAAAATAAATGTGCACTATACGGACAAAAGTATTGGGACACCTGCTCATTCAGTGTTACATTTTTTACTTCTATTGGAGTAACTGCCTCTACTGTCCAGAGAAGAAGACTTTCTACTAAATGTTGGAGGAGTGTTGCTGTGAGGATTTGATTGAATTCATTGACAAGAGTTTAGTGAGGTCAGGATGTTGGATGATGATCACCACCTCACCTCATCATCCCCAACTCAACAACAGTACTGGATGGAGCTCCTCCACCATCATCATTTCAGAGAACACAGCTCTTCCACTGCTCCACAGCTCCTCAATGCTGGGGGGCTTTATACCCCTCTAGCCCACGCCTGGCATTATTAGGCAGCATGGAGCCAACAGGGTCATGATGTTGATCTGCTCCAGAGGGTCCTATTCTATTGGCAGTACTTCTTCTCTACAGGGACTAGACAAGTTGTGTGTGTGCATTTGCACATCTGTGTCAGCAATGGGTGCAGCTTAAAGTAGCTGAATGCTTTCATTAGAAGGGGTGTCCACAAACATTTGGACATTTAGTGTAGCTCTCAATGTACACTGAATACATTCTTAAGAGGAGTTCTCTGCAGGTTCTTTAGTAAAAGTAATAGATCTTGTTTAAATTTGTAGGAGGTTCTTAGGATTGGTGGAAATCCTTTTGTAGCACCAACAAGGTTCTCATTACTAATCAAAGTGCCGTATAGAACCCGTGTGCAGTGGCATGCAGTGTATCATCCCGTCTGTGATTTATCTAGCAAGGCATTCAGTAGCACTTTACATTAAGGTCACAACTGATTAGTAATTATACTCGTAATAAATCCTTGATTATCCAGGGTTGGGTCCAGATCCACTGTGTTGGCAATACTTTGGAAGTGAGCTCTAAACCACCTCACACTCAGTAAAACAATGGTTCCAATCTCAGCTTGATTATATGCATCTAGAACTGGGTCAAACAGTGAACCCAAAGATGGTTATACTTTAAAAGTTCTTTATTAAAAGTAATGGTTCTTTATAGAGTCATTCATAGACCACTCAATCAACCACATCAATGCTTAAGCAGTTCTTCAGATTGGTGAAAATCCTTTTGCTGCACCAGAAAGGGGTCAAGTAATGTTCCTATACAGTATGTGTTCATATATTATATATCATATAAGTTATGGCACTATATAGAACCTTTTCTTCTTACACCATATCATCCTGCCTCTAATTAGTGGTTGGTGTGGCGCAACAGATAACACCACTGAGCTACCACGCCATGTGGGAGACTGGGGTTTGATTCCCAGTCTGGGTGACTATGCAGCGCCACACCAATAAGAGTCCTTGGGCAAGACTCCTAACACTACACTGGCCCACCTCTGTAATATGTGAACCTTGTAAGTCGCTCTGGATAAGGGTGTCAGCTAAATACCGTAAAGCAATGTTAATGTAATTACTCATTCATTTATTCTGTAACTCTTTAAATTAAGGATCGCAAATTATTATTAATCAAACTCTTCGAGTCACCATTCGATTATCCATTGTTGGATATATATATATATACTGGGCTGCAAATTCTATAAAATTAGGATTAAATCCAACTCATAATCTCATTCAAAATATGGTTCCAATCTCTTCTTGATATTGTGTATCTAGAACCTAGTGAAACTAAAAAATGGTTCTCAATGACCACAAAGAGTACAAACATTAAGGTGGCTCTTAATGTACACTTAATTAATATACTAATATAATATAATTTACAAAAAGGGTTAATGAAAGGTTCTTAAAAAAAAAGCAATGGTTCTGTATAGAGCCATGACAACTCAAAGAACTGCTTCTTCAGATTGGTAAAAAATCCTTTTGCAGCATCAAAAAAGTCAAAGCTTCAAATAATCCCTTTATGGTACTATATAGAACCTTTTTTTTTTTGCCCCATATCACCCTGCCTATGCCTATTGCCTATTAATGTATTCAGTAAGACTATTAATAATCATACTCTTCATCAAAGTCATTGATTTTTCAATGTTGGGTATATTTATATATTTGTTGGGCTGGAAATACTTTGAAAACTTAATCCTTAAAGACTAAATCCACCTCATAATCTCATTCAAAATATGGTTCCAATATGTCCTTGATATTATGTGTAGTATCTAGAACTGGGTCAAACAAAATTAAATCATTGTTATGAAAAAAATGAGTTTTTTTAGTATAACATAGAACCATTTCAGAATCAGTTATAACAGGGTTCCAACTGTAGCAAATTATGAAAAAATAATAAATCTAGAACATTTGAACATCTGTCTGATGCTCACTTATCTTCGTTTCCCAGTTTGCCTTTATTTGGAACCTATTTTAAAATCTCTGTTGCTAAAATATTACCATTTTTCAAGAGGTTCTATAAAGAAGCATCTACATAAGGTTCTCCAACAATCCAAGGATCATTTAACCCAGTATCCAAAATGTTATCTGAAGTGTCATGGTCCATGTATTTACATTAGAACCCTAAAAAATGAACTTTCAAAGTTATGGAAACATAAGTAAGTCATATATGTAAAATTCTGTTGTTAGCGGAACCTGTGATGCGAAACTCGGCGAGCTTTCCTGAGCGTTCACTGTTGTAATCTGGATGTTTACAGTGAGGGAGATCTTTTTGGCAAGCAAAGAACAGCTGTGGAACGCTGGAGCGACCCCATATGCCGGAGAAGTAATTAAGTGAAATTATGTAGAAACCCGGCGATCACTCAAAGCCGCGGTTTTATCATAAGACAAGGGCATCTCTCCCAGCTGCCACGGAGCCATCCGACTGCTGTGTGTGTGTACTCATATGTAAAGGCCACTGAGTAATTCATCTTAATTCAGCCATTAAAGACCATTAAAGCAGACGCTGGAATCGGCCACTAAACAGTGATTTATGAGAAACTGTGGCGTCTCTGAGAAACACAACCAGAGATCTGTTTTCACACAAACACACATTAAAGCCACAGTTTAGTAACTAATCTAATTTACACAAACTCTCCTTTTACTAAAGTGTTTTCTGGCTGAGATTAGGATTGTTAATGAAAATGATATAAAATATCAAAACAAATATATAACAAAATATGTAACAAAACAAAAAATAACAAAAACTAATATTGAAAAAAAATTAACTGTAAAAAAAAAAAACAGTTGAATAGAAAACAAAACAGTGAAACAGTGTTTTAGTGTAAGAAGGATGATCTAGAAGAGACTTGTGCTAAATCTTAAATTTAAATCTTATGTTAGTCTACTGTTGGGATTTTTATTGCCCTGCCAAACAAATCAGAAACAAGTCTGGAGTTCTTATTCACCACAATCCCAAACTAAAACTAAATCAAACTAAATCAAACTAAAACGTATCATAGTCTCAGATCCACTTTACTGTCTAACATTTTGTTTATTGTTTAGTTTCTAAGCTAAATCTTAGTTTTAGTTCAATACTAAAGCTGAAAATAACCGAAACACTAAACTGCATCTTAGTTTCAGTTACACTGAATTATCTAATGTTTATATTTGCTTTTTAAAAGAACCCTAGTTTAATACTACAACTAAAGCTGAATAGAAACGACATAAAACTTTTGTTTTGATTGTCTAACATTTTGTTTATTGTTTAGTTTGTAAGCTTCTTAGTTTAATCTTAGTTTTAGTATTAGTGTAGGACTAGAACTGAAACTAACGCCAAACTCAACAAAACCTCAGTTTTAGTTGCATTTTACTCACTAATGTTTCTACACTAAATATTAGTTTTGGTAGTTTTGTGTTTTAAATTTGATGTTTGGACAAACTATCAAACTATCACTAATGTGATAACCATGTGAAATATTTACACAGAGAGTTAGAAGGGGTAACTTAAAAATTAGATCAGAATTTTCAGAATTTCATAATGAATGAACCAATAGAAATGCTCCAAAAACAGTCAAAAACACACATATGGCAAAACACATAGAGCAACTTTAGAGGAAAGTTGGAGGAGGAGGAAAAAACCTTCTTAACTTTCAATGGAAATCAAAGCAAAATGATTATATATATATATACATATTTAGTCATTTTGGAGCATTTCTATTGGTCCATTTATTTATTATGAAATACTGACACAATATGAAGAATGACTGTAGATTCACATTATGAAGAAAAGTGAATGTATAGAAATATATAAAAAATATAATTAATATATTTCAAATGTGATGTCTAGGAGCGTGTCTGGAAACAGGTTAAATAATCTCAGATCTCAGCCTCTGACTTATTTATCATTTGTTTGCAGGGGGGAATAAAAACGCCCCTTTCTGTCAGTGGTTTCTTTCAGATCTGACTGCAGAGATGCCTCCATAACCAAGTGTTTCATCAGTGTGTGGGAGGGCAGAAAGCAGGTGACATTTACAGAAGGTAAATTCCTACCATGTCGTGATCCGAAACGGGGCCAATGCTGGTCACGAAAATGTCAGTCTTCACTTCCGTTACACGCTCTGTTGGAGCAAGAAATTAGCAGTGTGAGTGTCAATCAGAGTCCACCATTAGCTCTAACAAACCTCTTAATACCGCAGTTCAGCCCTGTTACCTCACCCTCTAATCAGGACGCCGGCGCTCGTGAGCGCAGCCTGCAGTAAACACACTCAAAATTCGGCAGAGTTTACTGACACAGCTGTGTTTGTGGTTTTGTTTGGGAACTCAACACACTCCCAGTGTGTGTACACCAATATAAACAGAGTGGTAGAGGTCGGAGATATGGGCTAATTATTTTATCACGATACTGGAATACATTTTAATAACTGATTATGTGTATCATGATATTTTGAGACACATAAAATAAAAATTCTCTATAATAAGACATCGCTGATAAAATTACATTTAAAAATTATGTTTTGTGTTTAAAATGTCCTATAAGCTGCTGAATTTTATTCTGTCGGCATGATTAATTATCAAAAACAACAAAAAACACATAATTCATTTAATGATAATCTTTTAATTATTAATTATGAATGTATATATTAAGCACCTGCTGCCCTGAGGTCAGCTAGTGATCTGCATGGGCTATATGTGGTGGGGGTCTGTGCTGGGCAGTGATGGAGGAGGTGTTAAACAGTATGTTTAGCAGTCAGTACTTGTGTGTGTATCGGGGTCAGTTTGGGGTCAGTTTTGGGTCAGTTTGTGTAGAAATATGGTTTGTTGTGGAGCTCAGTGAGGCAGTATTTAGGCCAGGCTACTGGAGTGAACCGCTGATGGCCGGCTGCATCCGAAAACTTTACTGAAACTATCTCTCCTAGATTATGTTGATCTGGTAACCATGTGGATCCACAGGCTAGTCAGCTCAAAACCTGATTGCTACACAATAATAAAGTGAATTTAATACATTTCATAGAAATAAAGTGTTAAATCAAGTTCAGTCTATACAGGAGTTCAGTTTATCAGTGTTTGGTTGTTAAAAAGGGTTAAATTATGCCAACAGAATAAAATTCAGCAGCTTATAAGACTTCTTAAACACAAAATATACATTTTAAATATAGTTTTCTATTGTGTCTTCACTGTATGATCAAATTAATAACCATTTATAAACATGTTTAACCATTTGCAAGCCCTTCATCAGTGAGGTCTTATTACAAAAGTTTTTTTTTATGTGTGTCAAAATATCATGATACACAATCAATTATTAAAATGTATTCCAGTATCGTGATATAAGTTTCCCGTATCGCCAACCTCTACCACTCTGTTTATATTGGTGAACATCTGTCCAGCTGCATGTTGTGTAATGGGAAGTTACACTACTCCGCTACACCACTAAATAAATCTGCATAACAGGGTGATAAGAAAGGGTTTATAGTGGATTAATACAACTTTTTATGTAATTATTTGTGATTTTTATATAATAGACCTCCAGTTATGTACTAATAAAGGTCATAATGAACAAAGCTTAATGCAAAGTGACTAAATCACTTAACAATATCTAACTAAGACTTTAAATTATACTTATTTTGGGGGGTTTGGGGGTTTTAGGGTTTAGGTGATCTTGCGTTCACACCATAAAACAATGTTACTGAATTACTTAACATAATAAATACATTCTGCTGAAGTGTAAAGGAGTGTATAACACAATGTACTGCTTTTAAAAATGTTAAATATCAACACCTTGAAGCAAATCTGAACAGAAATAAAAAATATGAATCGTTTTAATGCTTCCACAGCACTGTTATTACTGCTGGCATCCATATGAGTGCTATTACAGGTCTTACCACTGGCAAACAAAAGAGTCTGATC
>NC_132895.1:1158891-1193891 GCF_030463535.1 Salminus brasiliensis | reverse complement strand
AATTAAGTAAATAAACATCATGCTGTAGGATAAGGGTGCCAAAACGCTGTATATTCATCCGTATCAATAAGCAATAATAAGCAATAATAATCATATGTATTAAATATGTGTAAAGTAACAATATAATAAGATTATATATATATATATATATATATATATATATATATATATATATATATATATATATATATATAATACTAATAACATCTACCATTTATATTTTATTTATATATATATATATATATATATATATATATGTATTCCTGTGTGTATGTGTATTATTACAGGGGTACCTATACATAACGATGATAGCAATAATAAGCAGTGTACTTGAATACAAGCTAAAATTAGTGTCCGAACATAAAGCACATATCAGGTCATGTTCAGCTGCTGTGAGCCTGCATTTTAACTGCGGACGAATCGGATCAGGATCTCTGTGTCCAGCTGAAAGCTTTACCTCCATCTTTTCACAGAATTACACAATCCCACTGTCCTGACCAAAGCTGAGGCCAAACATCCCCCCCATCCCTTCCCTTCTCCGAAAGAGAACGTCTGCAGCCCTACACTCCGACACCAGCAGGCCCGTCACTGGGTCTGCGTGGATCAGATCATTTCTCAGTGTCACACACCGACACACGGACATCGCAGCACGGCCCCCCAACCTTCCCACTCGCCTCCACTTCGCGTGACCTTGTTCGAACTTCCCAGCTCGCAGTGCGATCACAGAGTCGTCCGCAGTGTGGGGAGGCTAATGCGAGTGGGAGCCAGGTAAGCGTTTATAGGGATTTGCATTAGAAATCCTGTTCCGGGGTTATTCAGTGGATCTGTGCTGTAGTTCCTGTTAGCACCAGTACAGAACCAGCCAGTCGCTTTATCAATCCCCAAAACAAGCTCCACCATCCTTCCACTGCAGCGCTGCAGGAGCAAGCCCACTGCCTTTAATTCTCTACTTGTGGCTTCCTGTCCCAGCCTTAAGGGGATTAGTTCCCAGCTGCAGATTATTTTTCCTGCTGTCTCAATGAGGGCGGACGCGGCTGACTTTAGTTTGAACCACCTAAAGCCACAGATTTCCCAGAAAAGCGGCTGACCAGAGGAACGTACGTACCTCTCGGACTGACCATCAGTGTAAGCTAAAACACGGCGTCCCAATACTTTTGTATATCGTACTATACTACATAGACAAAAGTATTGGGACACCCGCTATTAAGGGTTTATAATATTATAAAAAGGGTTTTGTTGGGGTCACTGTCTATACATGCATTGGAAGGGGTGTCCAGATATATTTGGACACATGTATATAAATATAAACAGATAGACTGATATATAGAGATCAGAAAAACAGAACCTATAGGATATATATATATATGTAATATGTCATATACAGATTTAGGCAGCAGTTTGGACACCCCTGTTCACAGGACACATAATGTTGATGTTCTATAAGAATCATATAGACACTTAAATATGATATTTATCTTATATTTAATAAATAATAAATATGATATTTATTTTTAGAACACAATTTGTACTTGTATTATTTGTATTATTTGAAAAATAATAATAACAGAATATTCCTTCATTTGCATATTTAAATGTGTTAATGAAGTTAATTAGCCTCAGAACATATATGGGATATGTAAAATTGTTTAATAATAGATGTAAATGAGTATAGATTATAGATTATAGACTATTTGATCCACCTGAAACCATATTTATAAACATTTAAAAGAAAAAGTGCTGAAGTGAGGAATGCACGTACCTTTTGCTACTGCCCCAAACGTCGACCGCCAGTAAACACGCCCAAATCCAGGCGGCTCCCAGCCGACCCCACATGCTTGCAAAGGAGCGGTTCCTCACTGAAATGGAGGAGAAACAAGGAGACGTTAGAACTGCATGGAGAAGTTCTGCTTCACTGCAACCAAAGAGCAGATATAACCCAGCTAATCCACCCGTTCAGTCCATGCGCTCAGGTCCGAGCGACAAAACAGTGCCTACAATCAGACCCAAAGGGCCCGTAAGCTGCAGGTTAGCCACACTCGACCCGGTGCACCTTAACCCTCCTGCTGTGTTATGGGTCAAACTGACTGGTTTCAAAGTTCAAACATACAGAAAAATACTTTTTAAAATGATTTTAGACTCTAAAACGTTTTCTGTTGTTTTAAATTAGTGTCATAAACATGCAAATGGAAACTGACTTGAAACTTAATGAGGGTCAAATGATGGCCTGTCACACAACCATCAACTTCAAAAGAGACTCATATTTGCTCATATTTGAGAATGCGGGGTCAGATAAATACACAAATAAATACATTTAAAAATAAGATTAGAAAAATAAACAAAATAAGACAATACAAAATAAAAATTAGCTTTTGCCCAATTTACAGACAAACACATCTTTTTGTACCAGAAAGTAACAATAAATAAATAATAAAAGTAAACCATCATAATTTGGAAATATTTACATATATAGTTTTGGAATATATACAATGTGCACAACATTAAGTGTCCCATATGTATTATATATATTTACATTATATAACAATAATACGTCCCTTATGTCTTAACAACAATAAATGTCTCATATATATATATATATAACAATAATCTGCCCCTTTGGATGATATATGTATATATGTATTATATTCACATTACAGCAGTTGAACACAACTTAAAAGCTTCTGCACTGAAACTACCTCCACTTTGCACGCGTGCACACGCCTCCCTGACCTCATCTATGCTTTGAAGTGTGGCTCGTGCATGAGCCCTTCGTGCTTCAAATGCAGTAGCACGCGAGAAAAGTGCCATCACATATTCCAGCGCGAGCAGGCAGGAGTTAAAGATCCAGTGTTGCTCCAGAAAATAACCTTTACTTTACTGCACTATGCATGCTACACACACACACACACAGCAGCAGCACACACGTTTTCACCTCGAGCCAGCAGAATACACGCATACACACACACGCGCGCTCGCGCTGCCTTCAAATGTGCACCCAAAAAGGCATAGGCTATAAATAGAGACTGCAAATATCACAATTAGCACAGTTAACACGGCGCGTCTCGCGCGCACGCACGTGAGGAGCACATCCCGGCACGAGATCGGCATGCAAATCTTCGCTCGCTCGCTTGCGCTCTCTCTCTCTCTCTCTCTCTCTCTACCTCTCTCACTCCCTTTTTAACATCCAAAAAACACCATCGTGCTCTCGTTCTCTCTCTCTCGTGCATCTCCCCCGAGTGCCCCTTTTTTACGCGTTTTACGCATAGGCACGAGACCTCCTTAAAAAAACACTCTTCACGCACGAGACACGCTGCCAGAACGAACAGGGATGATCAGGAGATCGGTGTGAAAAAGTGAACGCACCCCCACTCCGTCCCGGTGTGCTATGCTCTGGTCCTGCTCTGTATGGAGCCGCGCGCGCACAGAAGCCACGTACACAAACACACATGAGCCGGGGTTTGGCTCAATAGCTGGCACGAGACGAAGCGCAGCGTGCTGAATGGGGGCGGGGGCAGAGGGGAGAGAGCTAGCTGTGAATCGGGAACTCGGTCCACCTTAAATAGTGCTGCACCGTTTAAGGTGGTAAGGGTTCTCACGCGCGCTGGGAGCTATGCACACTCGTGCCCCCGCGTATATACGCGTGCATAGTCGTAAGCAAGCCCCCTAACAACCAAAACAAGCGCACTTTGCATTGATTTGCATTGCATTGCATTACAATGCATGCATGCATTCATGCATGCACGCGCAGCCAATGGGAGGCAAAAGCAGTCCTAAAAGAAAAAGTGCACCCCCACTGTAGACACAGACACACACGAATACACACATACATACACACTGCATCATGCACATCCTATCTCGCGTGCACATGTCAGAGCATCAAGCATCACTTACATGCACTGCAAACTTCCACCGATCTGCTGCTCCTGCTGCTGCACGCGGACGCAAAACAGCCCAAATAAAAGCCCCCCAAATCGCAACCCCCCGTCTCTCTCCGTGCACGAGCTGATCTGTGCGGCCACTAGTAGCTCGGAGGCTCCAGCAGAGGATGCTGACGGTGCTGAGCGTGCGCAGCTTCACCAAAAAAGGGTAACAAAAAAAAGGAAAAGTCTCCACTGTCGCTCTGCAGCTCAGCCCTCCAAAACACAGCCCTGCACTACACTGTGCTTCTGCCTGATCTGAGGAGTCCACACAACACACCTGCTTCAGGTAATCAGGGCTCATTATGCACTGCTTTAATCACGTGAGCAGGTGTTTACCGCTTTAAAGGGCGCAGAGCCTGGACGACTGACCCCTGCTCCACGCTCTGTGGGTCAGTAAGAGTTTCTAAAGAAGCTGCAGAAACAGCCGGGTTAACGTGCTGTCTTTGTGATGTCACACATATCTGTTTATGTATGCGCACATATAATATATATATATACATACATATATAATACACAGCCTGGACTGATTTCTAAACGATCAGAGCAGAGCCTTTTCACACAGGCTTTATCAGCTACTTTTTTGATTATGCACAATAAAGGACAGCCAATCGGAACAGAGGATATTTGCATATTCTACATAAGCCAGTTTAATTCTTTAATTAATGTGTTTTTTGTTGTGATGTCACAAAAATTAAACATGTACATTCCTCTGCTTTTTCTGCAGTAGTTTAGCTCCGCCCATCCCCAATAATGTTATAAGGGGTGTTTTAGACCCGCCTACTGACAGCCAATCAGCACAGAGCATATTTACATAAATTATACATAAATATAATTCACATAAAGTATCAATTTATGGGATTGTTGTGATGTCACAAAACCTAAACTATATATATATATACATATATATGCTGATTTTAGCTCCGCCCACTGTGTTTTAGACACAACTACTATTTTAACAAGACACATTATAGAACAGCCAATCAGCACACAGCAAATTTGCATAAAATGACCTGTTTAATTTTATGGGATAAACCTTTACATTGTTTGCTGATTCTGTAGTAGTTTAGCCCCGCCCACCCATGATGACGTTAGGAGAAAGGGGTGGTTTTCCCAGACTACTTTTTTTTAACAAGGCACAAAATAAGGACAGCCAATCAGCACCAGGTATATTTACATAAATTAGCTTGTTTGATTCTAAGGGGCTTTTGTGATGTCACAAAACCCAAACCATGTATATATATATATTTATGATTCAGTGGTGGTATAGCTCTGATTACCCATCTATAACAGTAACACTTTTTTAAGTCCAGACTATTTTTAAACAAGGCATAAAATAGTACAGCCAATCAGAACACATCTCATTTACATACAGTTTATTAGCCTGTTTAATTCTAATAGGTATCTTTTTTTGTGAACATAAACTAAAATATTTACATACATAAGTCTATCTAATTAGCTGCAGTAGGTATGAAGCACAATATATGACAGCCAATCAAAACAGAGCTCATTTACATACAGTATATTAGCCACTTATTTAATTCTAAGGGGTTTTTGTGATGTCACAAAAACAAAACATTTACATAAATTCTCAAGTCTGTAGTAGTTTAGCTCCGCCCATCACAATGAGGGTTTAGCCTACTGCTTGTTGAAAAAAGCACAATATACAACAGCCAATCTGAACAGAGCTCATTTACATATAGTTTATCAGCCAGTTTAAGTTTAAGGTTTTTTTTTTGCATAGGACTGCTGTTCTAGTAGTTTAGCTCCGCCCACCTTCAATGAAGGGTGGTTTAGCCTGGACTACTTTTTAACAGTACCTAGTCTAGCACAGCCAATGAAAGCATAGCTAATTTACATATCAGCTTATTTTTAATGATCCGACAAAGAATTAAAACATTTACATAAGTCCATCTACACTGCAGGAGTTTAGCCCCGCCCATTCACAATGAATAAGTAAAGGATGCTTGAGTATTTTTAAATATTGGACGGCCAATCAGAACAGAGCTCATTTGCATATAATATATTAGCCTGTTTAATTCTGAGGGGTTATGTGAACTAAAACTAAAACCTGTGCTTCTGTCAACCTATTCACCCTGCATCCGCCTACCCCCACTGAAGTTTCCATCCTACTTTTAGAATGAGGTGGTAGCCAATTAGAGCAGAGCTCATTTACATATGCATTACAGGAACAGTCTGTTTATTTTAAGGGGAGACGAGAGTGAAATTAATGGACAGTTTTTTTACAGCAAAAATGACTCTACAAAGTTCTGAAAGGGCAACAGTGGTGGAACCGTAGCAGAGAACCATTTAAGCATTCAAGTGATTCTTTAAACTGTCATAATAATAATAATAATAATAATAATAATAATAACAGTAATATTACTAATACTGATGATAATAGTAAAAATAGTCCTAATAATAATATAAATATTAATACCAATGCTCACACTAATACTAGTACAATATACACAATCTCTTTCTCTCTCTCGCTATATATATTATATATATAATTGATATATATATATATATATAATTTGTAAAGGGTTCCTTTTCTGTGCTATAGAACCTTTTTAAAGGTTCTACAAAAAACATATTCAAGGCATTTAAGCAGACAATGAATTATTGGGCTGTCATGATTAATAATAATAATAATAATAATAATAATAATATTAATAATCAGAATGCTCCTATAAAGTAAATATAATGGCTCTTTGACTCATAACAATAGTGGAACCTTTTTTCATAGTATATAGAAGCCTTTTGTACGAGGTTCTATATTTAAAGGTTTAATCAGGCAAATAACCATTAAAGTATCCAAATGGTTCTCTGGCTGTCGCTGTTGTAATAATAATAATAATAATATGAATAATTAAAGAATAATAATAATGAATATGGTGGGCAACAAGAGTTCTAGAGAGCACTAAAAGAGTTATCTGACTTATAACACCAGTGGAACTCTTTTCGGTTCTATACAGCAGCCCTCTCAAAGCTCGCACATTTACAATTTAACAATTAAAATGGTTCTTTCAATATTTACGGTTCTGAAAAGAACCCCTGTAGGACACTTGGAGAACGAATGCGACAGTGTGAAAGTAACACCCATCAAAACTGCACCCTACGGGCTCTTTAAGTGCTGACGATATGCATAGAAACGCATACCGTGACGTAACGCATCACGATACCGGACAGCGCTCGGTCATATCGCTCAGCCCTGCTGGAGCAGCGGTGCTGAAACTGGGGCTGGCTCTCGGTTCTCTGTCAGAATGGAAGAATGAAAGGTGGACCCCCAAATCCCCCACCAGCCTACACAGCCCTACACTCATCCGGTCCCCCCCCCCCCTCTCTCTCTCTCTCTCTCTCTCTCTCTCTCTCTCTCTGTTTTATGACGTGTTACACGCTGCACAATTTCGCTCGCGCTGCTGTCGACTTAATCTCTTTGCAGTGGCTGCAAAACATCAAATCCTCTTACATTTCCCTCGCATTCCCTCCCTCTCTCTCTCTCCCTCTCTCTCTCTACCTCTCTCTGTCTCCCTCTCTCTCTCTCTGTCTCTCTCTCTCCCTCCCTCTCTCTCTCTCTCTACCTCTCTCTGTCTCTCTCTCTCCTGCATCCCTCTCTCTCTCTCTACCTCGATCCGTCGCGATTTGTGATGCATTGACCATCAACACACTCCTGTGGCTTCTACACACACACACACACACACACACACTCTCTCTCTCTCTCTCTCTCTCTCTCTCTCACGCGCGCTCTCTCACACAGACACAGTAATGCACTAATGCAGCAGTGTCCAAAATATTACAGCACCCATCACTTGATGCATATGGCTACTGCACTGCATCTCTCTCTCTCTCCCTGTATATCTCTGTGTCCCTCTACCTCTCTCCACCACCCTCGCGTGCTAACCTGCTCGCGCGCAAACTCACCGTCTTCAGAACGCAGGAGAAATCTCCCAAAATGGACCAAAACAACAGAAACACCCCAGAAATGTGAAGCTCCTCAGATGAGGGATGTCACGCGTCTGCTCTTCCTCTTCTCCTCCTCCTCCTCCTCCTCCTGCGCTGCAACGGCTCGAGCTGAAACAGGGCTCCTCCGCGAGCACAGTCGAATGCGTGCGTGCGCGTGTGTGTGAAAAAGAGAGAGTGAGTGTGTGTGTGTATGTGTGTGTGTGTGTGTGTGTGTGTGTGTGAGTGAGGGAGCGAGAGAGCGAGCGAGAGAGAGAGAGAGCGAGAAAGAGAGAGAGCGAGAGAGAGAGCGAGAGAGAGAGAGAGCAACCGTGTGCGTTGCGTGCGCGTGCGTGAGTTTTTATTTTTTTATTTTTTGGACTCATTTACGCATTAGGGAACCCAGATGGCATTTTAAAGAGGAGAGAAGCGCGCGCTCACAAACGCACAGGCACGAGCGCGCGCGCCCTCCCTCCCTCCCTCTCTCTGTGGCAGATTGGTTGTGTCTGGAGGATGGTGCAGAAGGACGCGCGGACGACGCACGTGAGATAAACACAAACACACACACAAACAAACAACAACAAACTGTGGAGAGAGAGAGAGAGAGAGAGAGAGAGAGAGGGAGGGAGAGAGGGAGAGAGAAACAGTGAGAGAGAGAGAGAGAGAGAGAGAGAGAGAGAGAGAGACAGTGAGAGAGAGAGTGAGACAGTGAGAGAGAGAGAGAGACAGTGAGAGAGAGACAGAGAGAGAGAGACAGAGACAGTGAGAGAGAGAGAGAGAGAGAGAGAGAGACAGTGAGAGAGAGAGTAAGACAGTGAGAGAGAGAGAGAGAGACAGTGAGAGAGAGAGAGAGACAGTGAGAGAGAGAGTGAGACAGTGAGAGAGAGAGAGACAGTGAGAGAGAGAGAGACAGTGAGAGAGAGACCGTGAGAGAGAGAGAGAGACAGAGAGAGACAGTCAGAGAGAGAGACAGAGACAGAGAGACAGTGAGAGAGAGAGTGAGAGAGAGACAGAGAGAGAGACAGTGAGAGAGAGAGTGAGAGAGAGAGAGAGAAAGTGAGAGAGAGAGACAGAGAGAGAGAGAGAGACAGTGAGAGAGAGAGACAGTGAGAGAGAGAGAGAGAGACAGTGAGAGAGAGAGACAGTGAGAGAGAGAGTGAGAGAGAGAGAGAGAGAGACAGTGAGAGAGAGAGTGAGACAGTGAGAGAGAGAGAGAGACAGTGAGAGAGAGAGAGACAGTGAGAGAGAGACAGTGAGAGAGAGAGAGACAGAGAGAGACAGTCAGAGAGAGAGACAGAGACAGAGAGAGACAGTGAGAGAGAGAGTGAGAGAGAGAGAGAGAGACAGTGAGAGAGAGAGTGAGAGAGAGAGAGAGAGACAGTGAGAGAGAGAGACAGAGAGAGAGACAGAGAGACAGTGAGAGAGAGAGAGAGAGACAGTGAGAGAGAGAGTGAGAGAGAGAGAGAGACAGTGAGAGAGAGAGAGAGAGACAGTGAGAGAGAGAGACAGTGAGAGAGAGAATGAGACAGTGAGAGAGAGAGAGAGACAGTGAGAGAGAGAGAGAGACAGTGAGAGAGAGAGTGAGAGAGAGAGAGAGAGACAGTGAGAGAGAGAGAGAGAGAGACAGAGAGAGAGAGAGACAGTGAGAGAGAGAGAGAGAGAGACAGTGAGAGAGAGAGAGAGACAGAGAGAGAGAGAGAGAGAGAGACAGTGAGAGAGAGAGAGAGACATGATACACACAATCTCTCTCTCTCTTCTTTCTGATCCTCTCTTTATCACACCCCCTTCTTCTCTCACCTGTCTCTCTTTCTCTTGTTTTGGTGGTCTCTCCTCCCTCTCAGATGAACCCCCAGAGCCTGACAGTGATCTCCTCACCCAGGTTTCAGCACCACGGACAGAAACACCAACCCTCACCTCTGCCAAACTCCTACACTTCACCCGCCTGTAGCTCCACCTTCCTGTTTCTAATAAAGTGGCCAGTGAGTGGAAGCACGAGGTAGGTGTTTCTAATAAAGTGGCCAGTGAGTGGAAGCACGAGGTAGGTGTTTCTAATAAAGTGGCCAGTGAGTGGAAGCACAAGGTAGGTGTTTCTAATAAAGTGGCCAGTGAGTGGAAGCACGAGGTAGTGGGTGTTTCTAATAAAGTGGCCAGTGAGTAGAAGCACGAGGTAGGTGTTTCTAATAAAGTGGCCAGTGAGTGGAAGCACGAGGTAGTGGGTGTTTCTAATAAAGTGGCCAGTGAGTAGAAGCACGAGGTAGGTGTTTCTAATAAAGTGGCCAGTGAGTAGAAGCACGAGGTAGGTGTTTCTAATAAAGTGGCCAGCTCATGCAGTTCAGCACAGTTCAGTTGTAGTTGAGTGGATCTTTCTTCAGCAGTAATTGTCCCAAAGCAGTTTGTCTAGGAAGGCGTTGCTCAGGGAGACAGCGTGAGGAGCTCTCCACAAGCATGATGAAGAACCACTGAGAGGAACCAGAGCTCTACTGGAGAACCCACCCTGCTCTGGGCTGGGTAGGGTAGGGTAGGGTAGGGTAGTTAGGACAGAAGTAGGGCGAGATTAAAGAGAAGCAGTGGAGTCAAACAGAGGAGATGTACTGTAGAGGAGATCAGAGCAGAGTGCTCAGTCATTATTGGACTGTTTGTGATCAGACTTGGTTCTCATTGGCTGGAGAGAAACACATGGAGATAAAATGACTCACTGCCATTCTGGCAAAGCATTTATTTATTTATTCATTTATTTAATTATTTATTTATTTGTGGAGGGAGTAGCTGCAGAGTGACCTTGAACTGGTGAAATAAATATATGTACAATATCACTGGTAATGCTAATATTCAAATGAACAACAATATTAAAATAAGAGAGAGAGAGAGAGAGAGTAACTAACTGAAGAACTGATGAAGTTAAAGAGGAGCAGACGGTCAGAAACAACCAGTGTCCAGTGAGTGGAAGCACAAGGTAGGTGTTTCTAATAAAGTGGCCAGTGAGTGGAAGCACAAGGTAGGTGTTTCTAATAAAGTGGCCAGTGAGTGGAAGCACAAGGTTGGTGTTTCTAATAAAGTGGCCAGTGAGTGGAAGCACAAGGTAGGTGTTTCTAATAAAGTGGCCAGTGAGTGGAAGCACAAGGTTGGTGTTTCTAATAAAGTGGCCAGTGAGTGGAAGCACAAGGTAGGTGTTTCTAATAAAGTGGCTAGTGAGTGAAAGCACAAGGTTGGTGTTTCTAATAAAGTGGCCAGTGAGTGGAAGCACAAGGTAGGTGTTTCTAATAAAGTGGCCAGTGAGTGGAAGCACAAGGTTGGTGTTTCTAATAAAGTGGCCAGTGAGTGGAAGCACAAGGTAGGTGTTTCTAATAAAGTGGCCAGTGAGTGAAAGCACAAGGTTGGTGTTTCTAATAAAGTGGCCGGTGAGTGGAAGCACAAGGTAGGTGTTTCTAATAAAGTGGCCGGTGAGTGGAAGCACGAGGTTGGTGTTTCTAATAAAGTGGCCAGTGAGTGGAAGCACGAGGTTGGTGTTTCTAATAAAGTGGCCAGTGAGTGGAAGCACGAGGTTGGTGTTTCTAATAAAGTGGCCAGTGAGTGGAAGCACGAGGTTGGTGTGACGAGTGAAGCTCTGCTGGATCAGCTGTGAGGAACTGAAAGCAGCATCATAACAAACATTGCCCCCTGTTTTAAGGTGGAGCCCTGTGGAGCTTCCTGGTTAATTATAATATCTAGAACCTAGATCAAACAGCCGTTATAATTCCGCACTCGTTGACTCATTGACTCCCCTCACCCACCGCACCCCCCTTATTGAACCCTATAGGCCCAACACCTCAACTCCTCATCCTCAAATGGCATGAGCTCCATACTGTTTCACTGCAGTCACTGAGAACTTTACAGCAGCTAAAATAACCTACAAAATCTTCAAATTAAAACGACAAAATTGCCCTGGGTTTAATTTAATTAAGCCCTTAATTAATGACTGTATATGATTAAATTATTACAGTTTATCATTACAGCAATATACAGTAATAACTCCAGAGCAGAGGGACGTAATTAAACTTCAGTAAGGTCCAGTTAGAGAACACTTCCTCAAGCCAAGGTCCAGAACTTCCGAATGTCTTCAGTGCCAGAGCCTGTAAACTGAAGTAGCCTAGTAGCTCTACCAATACTGCTATACTATACAGTCAACAACTGTCCGTCAAATCAAATTACAGTACAATTACAGTTCAGCAGTATTTACTGTGAGTTATGAATCATAAACACTATATTTAATAAATGTTCTTTTCTCATTTCAGTAAAAAATCTAATCTTACCCCTTAACCCTGCTAGGCTTATCACACACTAGGAATTCTGTACAAGCTGGTGAGGCTATTCTTTGATAATAAATAAAGTTTGTAATAAAAATGGCAGCTTAATAACTTAATAATCTGGCAATCCTGCTCAACATTACTGCTTTGTTATTTTTTCAGACCCAATTTTAGCCAATTGCCCACTCATTAGGACTGGCACATGCTTCCTCCAACACATGCACAACCAGCCACCACCTCTTTTAGAACTTCCACCGATGCAACCAACATCACCAGGCAACCAACCCGCTCTGAGGAAAGTCCCGGGTACCCAGCTCTGATGCATCGGCTAGTAAACACCTGTGATGGCCAGCGTCACCCCGAAGTGATGTGGAAAGAGAGAGAGCGCCATCTACCCACCCAGACAGAACAAGGCTAACTGTGCTCTCTCAGGCTTCGGCTGCTGATGGCAGGCAGCTGGCTGACCTGGGGCTCAAACCAGTGATCCTCGGATCATACGGTCATTACTGCTGTTCATAATCACTGTGCATGAGGATATGATTCTTAATAAAAGCTCTATAAATAACATTCTTAATAAAATTAACTACTATGTGTGTGTGTTTGACCCTCACTTCAGTCACTTCAGTGCTCATCATCTGATTGGCTGAGTAGTGGCACATGTGATATTTACTGCTAAATCTGTGCTGTAAAGGCTAGAAAAGCTACACAGATTTAAATAAACGCTCTGTAAACGTAAAACAATGGCAACAGTTTATTGTGTTTAGGACCAGGTCCAGATAGGACAGACTCTGGGTCCAGACCTGGGCCATGGTCCGCCTGTTATTGACCTTTGCTTTGGATCGTATACATATATTATTTTTTCTCCCAGACTGGTTCTGCCAGTTAGCCCTGTCCAGTACTAAATAATTAATACAAATATACAAATACAAATAAAAATACTAAACAATCCATAGTGCCTGCTGAAAAATCCATAATTGATATCTAGTAATTAATTGTGTACACAGAATAATAATAGTATATACTAAATAATTCATAGTAGATACTGAATAATTATTTGTATATACTGAATAATCCATAGTGGATACTGAATAATTAATTAAAGATTTTGAATAATTCATAGTGTAGACTGAATAATTAAAAAAAGTTGTTTTAATAATTCTTAGTAGATACTGATTAATGAATATGAATGGCAGTGAATATTAATAAAAATATTTTCGAATAATTCATAGTGGAGACTGAATAATTACTTGTATATACTGAATAATTCATAGTGGATAGTGAATAATTAATTAAAGATTTTGAATAATTCATAGTGGATAGTGAATAATTAATTAAAGATTTTGAATAATTCATAGTGGAGACTGAATAATTAATAAAATATTTTCATAGCACCCCCTAGCACTAGCAACGCTCCCAACACCCAGGAGAGAGAGCGCCATCTACCCACCTATAGAGAGCATGGACAATTGGGCTCTCTCTGACTCTGGTTGCTGATGGCGAAGGGATGATATTGAGTTACATTAATGGATATCTCCTCCTAATGGGCCAAGCATCTTCTCCATACTGGGAGGCACGGAACCAGTGGCGTGGATCTGCAGTTCATGTAAGGCTGATTATGATGTGAACTGCAGTTGTGCACTAAAACCTCGCTGGCCATCTGTTCACCCTCTTCGTTTAGTTTTCTTTCACAACCAACTTCTTCTCAACGTCTGCGTCTCAGGATCTTCAGGCTCTCAGCCTACTATGTCTGTGCAGTCTCAGCATCATAGATATGATGAATAAAAATGCATCACATATTCACTGGAGCTGTGAGGCTAATGTATGCAAGCAAAGAAAGACTTATGTAGCCCAATTAGCATAATGCTAACTGTATGTCTAAATCATCACACTTTACTCAAACCATGTTCAGTTACTTATAATAATAATAATAATAATAATAATAATAACAAATAATAATCATAATAACATAAATAATAATATATAATATCTATTTAATATGTTCAAAATAGGAACCGATTACTTATTTAATTGTGGATACTGAATAATTCTTAGTTGATCATGAATAATTAATTGACATACTGAATAACATGTAGTACATAACTGATACTCATTTAAATGTGTAAGTTAATTAATTATTAATTAATATTTAGTATAATATATACAAAATAATTCATTAATGATACTGAATCATTCATATTAGATACTGAATAATTCACCATGGTTCCTCAACAATTCATTGTGGATAATGAATTAATTCACAGCAAGTACTAAATTATTGACACAAATAATAAACAATTCATAGTGGGTGCTTAATAATTCATAATAGATAATGCATACTGAATAGTTAATAGCTGAGAATAAATAATTAATTATTGAATGAGATTTTGAGTAATTCATAGTGGATACTGAATCGATTCATTAGTGGTTCGTGAAGGATGTATAGTAGACACTGAGTCATTCAGAATAGCGCTGTACAGTTCAGATAGCAAGTAAGAGGCATTAAGATGAATGAGTGAATAATGAAGGTTAGGAAGAGAAGAAGGCAGAGGACAGTAGATCCACGCCACTAATTAAGAGTAGCATTAATGATCTGTGTGGTTTTTCTTCTCCAGCTGAATCTGGACTCAGGGAGCCGGAAATAGAAAGGCGGAGATACGTGTCTCGGTTTCTGCGCTTCTGGGTAATGAAACACTAGAGAAAGTGACGTGATCAACACCCGAGCAGCCCTGCAAACCCCGACCCTGCATGTCTGCTGAGACTCGCACCGCTGCAGATCATCAGCTGAATGTGTGGAAAAGGCCAGCAGGTACTGCGTGGGCTTCACATCCACAAACCTGCACTGACTGTCATCAGTCAGGACGCCCACTCCCAGCAGCCTGGCGCCCGTAAAAACCTCCAATCTCTGCTCAATTCAGCCGCGGAGGCTATTTTAACCACGGCCAAACAAGCCTATAATTAACCGTTAGCTAGTGAGAAAGTGAGAGCTGCAGAGTTGATGAACTGCATTCTGTACTGCAGCAAGAATGAAGTGCTGCACTGTGTTCTCTAAAATAACTCACACCACCAGATTATAGAAGCAGAAGACCATAATAACCTTCTGCTGGAAAGAGGGATGGGCTTCATTCTGGAAAGCAGTTAGAATACAGCCATACACTGTTACTGCCACCCTGCGCTTCCACTCACTGGCCACTTTATTAGAAACACCAACCTTGTGCTTCCACTCACTGGCCACTTTATTAGAAACACCTATCTTGTGCTTCCACTCACTGGCCACTTTATTAGAAACACCTACCTTGTGTTTCCACTCACTGGCCACTTTATTAGAAACACCTACCTTGTGTTTCCACTCTCTGGCCACTTTATTAGAAACACCCACCTCGGGCTTCCACTCACTGGCCACTTTATTAGAAACACCAACCTTGTGCTTCCACTCACTGGCCACTTTATTAGAAACACCTACCTTGTGTTTCCACTCACTGGCCACTTTATTAAAAAACACCTACCTTGTGCTTCCACTCACTGGCCACTTTATTAGAAACCTCTACCTTGTGTTTCCACTCACTGGCCACTTTATTAGAAACACCAACCTTGTGCTTCCACTCACTGGCCACTTTATTAGAAACACCTACCTTGTGTTTCCACTCACTGGCCACTTTATTAGAAACACCAACCTTGTGTTTCCACTCACTGGCCACTTTATTAGAAACACCTACCTCGTGCTTCCACTCACTGGCCACTTTATTAGAAACACCAACCTCGTGCTTCCACCTTGTACAGCCCCTACCTTGTACAGCAGTGACGCTGACGTGGTGGTGTTGAAGGTAGGTTGAGACCGGGTCCACCGTCCAACAATATCTGGACTAGAGTGTCTCTGAGGTCAGAAACTGACCACTGATGAAGGTTGAGAGGATGGTTTAGAGGATGTCTAACACACATAGGGCATCAGCAGTTGAGCTACAGTCTCTAACTGAACTGGTGTTCAAGGAGGATCTATAAGAGAGGAGTGTCCAAAAAGAAAAGACCTGCACAGGCTGGTGCATCTGATGTGTCCGTGCATTCACCTCAGCATGACTGCACCTCGTCATCCAGCTACTAGCCGCTAGTCTGACTGCCCTGCAATGTGCAATTACACTGGGGGGGCCAGGCTTACACTCCAGGCCAACAATTTGAGGGCTATTTCAGTCTTTTTCTCTTTTGGCCATTGTCACGTCCAGCATCTGCCAGCTCTCAGGATTGGAGGATGATGGCTGGAAAACAGGCTCTGTTTATAACAGTCCGGAATTTAATAAGTCATTCCTGTCAGAACGGGTGGCCAGCGTGACATGACTGGATATTGTGGGTCAGAGTCTCATTGTGCTGCACAGATTCAGAATAGCTCTCGTAGCAAGAACTGCTAGAAACAGGCAGTCTGGTAATGGAAAAAATAAAACTGGCCTGAAAACAGCGTTCACACTCCCAGCGCCTCAGCATGGGTGCATATTTATAGCTCTGAAGAACAAGAAAATACCAATTCCACCACCAGCATTAAGAACACAGTAACACCACCAGCATTAACGTCATCTCCAGCACCACCAACAACAGCACTACCATCCCCACCAACCCAACTTACTCACTACTTTCAATACAGCACTGATGATACAACAAAAACATCACTAATAACACCTCCAACATCACAATCGCCAACACCTACAACTCCACCAATGTCAGCATTAACACCAAAACACCATCAACTGCAACCAACAAACAATTCAACTGAACACCACCACCAAAACCAACATTACAACAATACAAAGCTACAACATATCCAACAAAGCAGCTGACAAAAATACAACAATTACAGCAAAAATACAAATATGGCAACAACCATCACCAACAATGAAACCAACCACACCACCAACAAGAACACCATCCACAACAAGAACATGATCTTTAGCCACTACCACCACTAAAATCAAAACCCAAACCCTACTACCAATGACACCAAACCACTAACCTCTCCATCACCAGTTACAATACAACACCACCAGCAACAGCAAAAACAAAAAGAACACCAACATCAGCAACACCACTATCACCAATAACATCCTCAAAGTCCACACTACAATACCAATAACCCTAAAACACCACCACCAACTCCACCATCAGTAATATCAGTAAGAATACCATCAACAATCACAATACAACACCAACAACAACACCAACAACAGTACAACAATACAATCAATGCTAAGGCAGCAACAACACCACTAACAGAAACATCACCAAGCCCACCAGCAACAACAACAAGAACAATATTAAGAACACGTCAACGAAGCAGAACCACTACCACTAGTAACAGCATCAAAAGCCTCATTACTATCAAGAATAACAAAAACACCACCAACACTTCCACCATCACTAAAATCAAGAACACTACCAACACCATTACATACACCAACACCACTAGCACCACCAACAATTAATCCAGCAACCCCACCAAAATATAATCACTAATATAATAAAAACCCAAAGAACATTGATGATAACACCAATAACAATTACAACACAATTCCACCTTCAACGATAGAAACACCAACACAAATATAACAATAATACCACCAACAACAAGAACACCAACAATAATATCAACAACAAGAACACCAACACCAACAAAAACACCAACAACAAGAACACCAACAAGAACACCAACAAGAACACCATCAACAACAAGAACACCATCACCAACAAGAACACCATCACCAACAAGAACACTAACATAGAACACCACCAACAAGAACACCAACAAGAACAGCATCACAAACAAGAACACCACCAACAAGAACACCAACAAGAACAGCATCACAAACAAGAACACCAACACCAACAAGAACACTATAACCAACAAGAACACTATAACCAACAAGAACACCATCAACAACAAGAACACCATCACCAACAAGAACACTAACATATAACACTAACAACGAGAACACCATCAGTAACAAGAACACCATCAACAACAAGAACACCATCACCAACAACAACTTCACCAACAAGTACACCATCACCAACAAGAACACTAACATATAGCACTAATAACAAGAACACCAACAAGAACACCGTCACCAACAAGAACACCATCACCAACAAGAACACTAACATAGAACACCACCAACAAGAACACCAACAAGAACAGCATCACAAACAAGAACACCATAACCAACAAGAACACCATCACCAACAAGTACACCATCACCAACAAGAACACCAACACCAACAAGAACACCATCACCAACAAGTACACCATCACCAACAAGAACACCATCAACAACAAGAACACCATCACCAACAAGAACACTAACATAGAACACCACCAACAAGAACACCAACAAGAACAGCATCACAAACAAGAACACCATAACCAACAAGAACTCCAACACCAACAAGAACACCATCACCAACAAGTACACCATCACCAACAAGAACACCAACACCAACAAGAACACCATCAACAACAAGAACACCATCACCAACAAGAACACTAACATAGAACACCACCAACAAGAACACCAACAAGAACAGCATCACAAACAAGAACACCATAACCAACAAGAACACCATCACCAACAAGAACACCAACACCAACAAGAACACCAACACCAACAAGTACACCATCACCAACAAGAACACCAACACCAACAAGAACACCATCAACAAGAACACCACCACCAACAAGAACACTAACATAGAACACCACCAACAAGAACACCAACAAGAACAGCATCACAAACAAGAACACCATAACCAACAAGAACACCATCACCAACAAGTACACCATCACCAACAAGAACACCAACACCAACAAGAACACCATCACCAACAAGTACACCATCACCAACAAGAACACCAACACCAACAAGAACACCATCAACAACAAGAACACCATCACCAACAAGAACACTAACATAGAACAGCATCACGAACAAGAACACCATAACCAACAAGAACACCATCACCAACAAGTACACCATCACCAACAAGTACACCATAACCAACAAGAACACCATCACCAACAAGTACACCATCACCAACAAGAACACCAACACCAACAAGAACACCATCACCAACAAGTACACCATCACCAACAAGAACACCAACACCAACAAGAACACCATCAACAACAAGAACACCATCACCAACAAGTACACCATCAACAACAAGAACACCAACAACAAGAACACCATAATCAGGAACACTAGTAACAACACCAATACAATCAATAACATCATGAACTACAATATGAACAACATCAGCAACACCATCAATAATACAGCAACAACCGTATCAACCTAACATCAGCAACAACCAAAAACACCACAGCATGAGCTCCACACTGGTTCTCCTGGAATGTAGTGAAGAACCTGTGGTTCCAGTGGTGCTTTGGTGTGGTTGGTTGTTAGGATGGTGTGACCTAAGGTTACTGAGGTATGGGAGCTCTTCTCTGTGAGCTTCTGTCATCCACACCTGGACACTCATCTGTTTGACATCACACTCGTATCAATCAGCGTCAGGCCTGACTGACCTTCTTCTGACCACTGTTGGCACCTGGAGAAACGCCACCACTCATTACCCTTACACCTCAACTCTCTCTCTCTCTCGCCCCCCCCTCTCTCTCTTTTCTCCTTGAACAGTCTTTTACTTCCTCTCTACTTTTTCTCCTTCTGTCTCTCTATCTGTCTCTGTCTCTCTTTTATCTCCTCCACTCTCCACACCTTGTTTAACAAGATAAATGGAGCTCAGGCTGTGGAGCTCAGGCTGTGGAGCTCAGGCTGTGGAGAGATGGACGTGGAGAGATGGATGTGGAGAGACGGAGGAGAGAAACAATGAGAGGAGGATATTTTCTTTCTACAGCTCGTCTGAAACGTTTGTCACGTTTTAGAAACTCAGGGAAGTCCTCAGAACGTGAGTTATACAATGACCAAAACAAGTGGGTTGTTGTTCTGTCCGATAGCTTCACGAGGACCCTCCTGATCTCACTGACTGAGGAAATGTGTGTTTTCATCAGCTTCACTCTTCATATTTCTATTAGAAACAAACTGTCAGCATTGTAGAGACTAATGCGCTGCCACTATGCACATGCACACACAGCTGGTCTAGTCCCTGTAGAAAAGAAGTACTGCCAATAGAATAGGACTCTCTGGAGCAGATCTACATCATGACCCTATTGGCTCCATGCTGCCTAATGCCAGGAGTGGGCTAGAGGGGTATAAAGCCCCCCAGCAGTGGAAGCAGTGGAAGAGCTGTGTTCTCTGGAATGATGGTGGTGGAGCTTCATCCAGTACTTTTGGGATGAGTTGGGGATGATACGGTGACGTGGTGACCATCCAACATCTTAACCTCACTGACTCTTGTTGCTAAATGCAATCAAATCCTCACAGCAGGGCTCCATCTTCCAAAATTTAGTAGAAAGTCTTCTTCTCTGGACAGTAGAGACAGTTACACCAACAAAAGCAGGATCAGCTCTTTTAATACCCTTTTTCAGAACAAATAATACTTTTGTCCATGGACTATATCAATCAATCAATCTCTCTCTCTCTCTCTCTCTCTCTCTCTCTCTCTCTCTCTCTCTCTTTCCTCTCCTTCTCCCCCTCCTCTCTCTCTTTCTCTTACTCTCTCTCCCTTTCATCCTCTGCCAGTCTCTCTCTCTCTCTCTCTCTCTGTCTCTATCTCTGTCTCTATCTCTCTCTCTCTCTCTCTCTCTCTCTCTCTCTCTCTCTCTCTCTCTCTCTCTGGTATATGCTAACAGTGACATGCCCCCTAGTGTGCAGGCTGAACCAGCCTGGTCTCTGCTCAGCTGTAGATGATGTGATGGAGTTGCTGTTTGCTGCGCCTCTGGAAGGCGTTCAGGACCTGCTTTACTCTCGTACTAAACACAGAAGAGTCAGGCGATAACCAGTTTATGCTCTGCAATCAAAATGCTAATGAGTTTGTCTTGGCTCTCTGTACGTTCTGCTGAGGTCCAAGGACACTTTTAAGTAAAGCAGGAACCGAAAGAGCTTTCCCGTGTACGGAATTCAGCAGAGCCACCAGTGCTTGGTGAAAAAAGTCTAATCCAGTTTCCTCCTCTTTTATCCCAAAGTTTGGTGGATAAAGTTTTAAGCTTTTTTCTCTTTACAGTGAAGCTATTAGGCTAATGTAGCTAACAAGCAATCAAAGCTTGTGTACACCAATTAGCACAGTGCTAACTGAATGTCTAAAGGTGGTCAGTCATCTCTAATGTCTGACACTGTATGACTCGCTGTTACACTCCTGGGTTCTTCAAGGGTTCTTTGCTAAAGGCAGCAGTGCCTGGTTAAAGGGTTCTTCAGACTGATGGAACCAAATACCCCTAGAAAGGGTTTATTAATGGTTAACATTAATGAGGTCATTAACACCTTAAATACACTATGTGGACAAAAGTATTTGGACACCTACTCATTGTTCAGTGTTTCTTCTGAAATCAAGGCTATTAAAAGAGTTGATCTTGCTTCTGTTGGAGTAACTGTCTCTACTGTCCAGAGAAGAAGACTAGAATCTACTACTAGAATTTGGATGATCATTGCTGTGAGGATTTGATTGCATTCAGCCACAGTAGTGTTGGTGAGGTCAGGATGTTGGATGATGATCACCACCCCACCTCATCATCCCAAACTCATCCCAAAAGTACTGGATGGAGCTCCACCACCATCATTCCAGAGAACACAGCTCTTCCACTGCTCCACAGCTCCTCAATGCTGGGGGGCTTTATACCCCTCTAGCCCAGAGAGTCCAATTCTATTGGCAGTACTTCTTCTCTACAGGGACTAGACAAGCTGTGTGTGCATTTGCACATCTGTGTCAACAATGGGTGATACTTAAAATAGTTGAATGCATTCATTAGAAGGGGTGTCCACAAACGTTTCAAGGTATCAGAGTCTCCTAAGAAGTGTGGATCCAATAGAACGGCATGTTTAATGAAAAAGCTTTAGATGTAAACACAGTAAATCAGCCAGTTTGAACGTTTTGAGCCGGAACCAGTCATGTTTACTTCTGAGGGAAAGCTCAGAAACATCGTTGCTTCTGTTTTACTTAAAAGCATCAGTGGACTTCAGCAGAATGCACCGAGCGTCAAGACAAACTCATTACCATTTAGATTGTGGCTCATAAAATGATTACAGTCACGACTGTTATGATTTTAATATGCAGTAAAGCTAGATTTGCTTGCTCGTACATTTAAGGTAAGAGAGAAACTGTGTAAATTCGACTTTTCTGTCGATTTAAGGGGAAAAACAGTCTGCAGCTCTTCGCCGCCTTGCTCCGACTCTTGGTTTAATCAAACGTCATCTCCAGGAAAAGGCAAATTGTGCTTTCAGGAGCAGCTAAATGCCACCATCTAGCAGGAGCACCATAATTACACTGAGGGCCTCTCTGCCAAACAATCATCCATCAAGGAGCAGGAGAACTGATGAAGAAGGTCAAGTGGTGGGCAGGCTGATTCCTCACCACAGAAGCCTGGAGAGAGGGCCAAGTAAGGAAACTCTGCCCCTTCAGCTGTGTGGGTGAAGTGACCTGCATGAGTCAGCAAATCACCATCACCACCTTCGTCCACTAACGTATTCTCTTAAAGCAAAAGTTAGGGGAAAGTGACGGGTCAGTATTGCAGGACCACAGAGGGAATTAGTGTGGGCAGTAGAATACTAAACCCACTGCAATTAACAACCAGAGAATACCAACTACGGTACATAATAATAATAATAATAATAATAATCTTCAGTGTATTTCATAAAGAAAACACAGTATTCTTCAACTAGTGGCAACCATCTACTAGTTGGCAATAACCTAGCAACACCCTAGCAGCCTCTCGAGATCCAATGACAACATCCTATCAACCACTTGGCAACATCCTTACAGCTAGTTGGCAATACCCTAGCAACACCCTAGCAGCCTCTAGAGAGCCAATGGCAACATCCTAGCAACCACCTGGCAACATCCTTACAGCTAGTTGGCAATACCCTAGGAACACCCTAGCAGCCTCTAGAGAGCCAATGGCAACATCCTAGCAACCACCTGGCAACATCCTTACAACTAGTTGGCAATACCCTAGCAACACCCTAGCAGCCTCTAGAGAGCCAATGGCAACATCCTAGCAACCACCTGGCAACATCCTTACAACTAGTTGGCAATACCCTAGCAACACCCTAGCAGCCTCTAGAGAGCCAATTGCAACATCCTAGCAACCACCTGGCAACATCCTTACAACTAGTTGGCAATACCCTAGCAACAACACTGGAGCCAACTAGTAACATCTTAGCTACCCACCTGGGACACCATGGCAACAACCTAGCAAAAACTATGCTAGCAAACAAACTAAAAAACTAAAGAAAACCATAGCAACCATCTAGCCACCTCATACCAACTTCCTGGTAATTAATCCCCACTCCTCAATATCATAGAAGCTTCTATCAACACCTTAGCAACATTCTGCCAACAACTTAGCACAGCATAGCAACCACCTAGCAGCCCTTTAAAGACAGACTGAAAACATATTCATTCACCTTTCCTTTTAGGCCATTTACTCTACTGAACTCTACTAAACTTTTGTATTGCCATCTAGTAGATGGTTGCTATAAGGTTGCTAAGCAGTTTCTTTGCTCCTTCAGATGATGCCAACGCTGCAGCCAAGGGGTTGCCATAATTTAGCAGAGGGTTGCTATGCTGTTCTGAGTGGTTGTTGTGATGTTGCCAAGGGAGTTATGTTATTCCAGGTGGTTGGTAGGGGGGCGCTAGGTGGTTTCCATGGTGTACCAGGTGGTCTATATAAGGCAAAGCAAGGCTTGTTTATTTGTGTAGTACCTTTTATTCACAGTGGCAGTTCAAAGTGATTTACATAAACAGAAAAATATAATTACAAATAAAATTTAAAAAAAAACAGCCTTTACGTTAATCTACCCTGGAGCAACATTTTAAGCTTTAGAGAGCCTTTAGATGTTCCTGAGTAATTTCCAGAACCCTCTAAGCTGTTAATCAATCTTTGGGATACCCTACAAGGAGTTGATAGAGCTTAGGAGAATAAATTAAATAAAAATTTAAGCGCATAATTAAACAAAGAACATAAGAGTTATAACACTGGACAAAGCAACAGCACAATTTAAAGAGTATAAAGCATAAAAAAGGAAAAGTTTAGTAGAGTTCAGTAGAGTAAATGGCCTAAAAGGCAAAGGTGAATGAATATGTTTTCAGTTTCAGTCTTTAAAGGGCTGTTAGGTGGTTGCTATGTTGTGCCAAGTTGTTGGCAGAATGTTGCTAAGGTGTTGCTAGAAGCTTCTATGATATTGGGGAGTGGGGATTAATTATAGCATACCAGGAAGTTGGTATGAGGTGGCTAGATGGTTGCTATGCTATTTTTTTTTTTTTTTTTAGTTTGTTCCCTAGTATAGTTTTTGCTAGAGTGTTGCTATGATGTCCCAAGTGGGTAGCTAAGATGTTGCTAGTTGGCTTCAGTGTTGTTGGCTCCAGGGTATTGCCACCTAGTTGTAAGGATGTTGCCAAGTGGTTGATAAGAGGTTGCCTTTGGCTCTCTAGAGGCTGCTAGGGTGTTGCTAGGGTATTGCCAACAAGTTGTAAGGATGTTGCCAAGTGGTTGCTAGGATGTTGCCAATGGCTCTCTAGAGGCTGCTAGGGTGTTGTTAGGATACTGCCAACTAGTTGTAAGGATGTTGCCAAGTGGTTGCTAGGATGTTGCCAATGGCTCTCTAGAGGCTGCTAGGGTGTTGTTAGGATACTGCCAACTAGTTGTAAGGATGTTGCCAAGTGGTTGCAAGGATGTTGTCATTGGCTTTCTAGAGGCTGCTAGGGTGTTGCTAGGGTATTGCCAACTAGTTGTAAGGATGTTGCCAAGTGGTTGCTAGGATGTTGCAATTGGCTCTCTAGAGGCTGCTAGTGTGTTGCTAGGTGATTGTTGTATTATCCTGTGAGATGAGTGCTCAAGCTTTGGTCTGCAGAAGTTATTCATTCCTATGCAAAAGAACTGGATGAAGAACAGTTGCTACATATGTCAAATTAAAAAGGTGTAAACAAGCCCATCATTCCCAAATCGGTCAGAGCATTCTGGAGTTGGTTTGGTGTCAAACTCATACCCTGTTAGTAGACGCAAATCAGACAACAAGAGGACTGATATCCTTAATGATACTAGGCTTTATGTATATGACAGTTCAGAGTGCTTCACAGAAGTTATAGTGGTAGAAATAGTGGTGAAAAGTAAAGTTGAAGTAAAGCTTGGGAAGGAGACACCAGCAGCTTGCTTTGAGGTCTGAGAGAGGAAACTGTGTTTGAAGAATTCTAGAAAACAGAACAGCCTTCAGTGATGAAATGGTCAGTAAAGGCAGCCTTTCTCAACTGCAGCCAAGACTGGGATGGTGAAAGTAATGGACAATATTTTTCTGTGATATTATATTTAAATAAAAATGTTCAGTATTTTCTGTCTTTTCAATGCACTCCTCTTCATTTTTCCTTTGTGAATGACTGATATGATTTTTTTTTTACAAAATTGAGAATATGAATATAGTACATTAATAAAATATTATAGAAACATATTGTCCATTACTTTATACCAAACACTTACTTCTATCACCACCAGGTTGGTGGAATGTTTAGTATAAAGTAATGGACAATATTTTTTTCTATTACATTATATTAAAATAAATAATAATAATAAAGTCTTTTCAATGCACACCTTTTTGTTTTTCCTTTGTAAATTACTGTTTTTACAAAATGTTCTATTCATATCAGAGAACTGAGAAAATATGAATATATTACATTAATAAAATATAATAGAAAAATATTGTCCATTACTTTATACCAAACATTGTCCACTACTTTCAGCACCACCAGGTTGCCAAACACCATTAACACCCACAATAACCACATCCCAGACATGGCTACCTGTACTGGCTTGGTGCAGATTCGATGGGTCATATCTGCCAGAGGGTCAAATCCACAGAGTAGGTGGGTTAAATGTCCAAGAATAGGCAGCTCAAATCTGCAAGAATAGCCATGTCAAATATGCAAGAGTAGGCAGGTTACATCTGCAAGAATTGGCCGGTTACATTTGTGATGTAAATGTGAATAGTGTCCATTACTTCAACCAAACATTGTCCATTACTTTATACCAAACATTGTCCATTACTTTATACCAAACATTGTCCATTACTTTATACCAAACATTGTCCATTACTTCAACCAAACATTGTCCATTACTTTATACCAAACATTGTCCATTATGTTAACCATTGTCCATTACTTTATACCAAACATTGTCCATTACTTCAACCAAACATTGTCCATTACTTTATACCAAACATTGTCCATTACTTCAACCAAACATTGTCCATTACTTCAACCAAACATTGTCCATTACTTTATACCAAACATTGTCTATTACTTCAACCAAACATTGTCCATTACTTCAACCAAACATTATCCATTACTTTATACCAAACATTGTCCGTTACTTCAACCAAACATTGTCCATTACTTTATACCAAACATTGCCCATTATTTTATACCAAACATTGTCCATTACTTCAACCAAACATTGTCCATTACTTTATACCAAACATTGTCCATTATGTTAACCATTGTCCATTACTTTATACCAAACATTGTCTATTACTTCAACCAAACATTGTCCATTACTTCAACCAAACATTATCCATTACTTTATACCAAACATTGTCCATTACTTCAACCAAACATTGTCCATTACTTTATACCAAATATTGTCCATTACTTTATACCAAACATTGTCCAATACTTCAACCAAACATTATCCATTACTTTATACCAAACATTGTCCATTACTTTATACCAAACATTGTCCATTACTTTATACCAAACATTGTCCATTACTTTATACCAAACATTGTCCATTACTTCAACCAAACATTGTCCATTACTTTACACCAAACATTGTCCATTACTTCAACCAAACATTGTTCATTACTTTATACCAAACATTGTCCATTACTTCAACCAAACATTGTCCATTACTTTATACCAAACATGGTCCATTACTTCAACCAAACATTGTCCATTACTTCAACCAAACATTGTCCATTACTTCAACCAAACATTATCCATTACTTTATACCAAACATTGTCCGTTACTTCAACCAAACATTGTCCATTACTTTATACCAAACATTGCCCATTATTTTATACCAAACATTGTCCATTACTTCAACCAAACATTGTCCATTACTTTATACCAAACATTGTCCATTATGTTAACCATTGTCCATTACTTTATACCAAACATTGTCTATTACTTCAACCAAACATTGTCCATTACTTCAACCAAACATTATCCATTACTTTATACCAAACATTGTCCATTACTTCAACCAAACATTGTCCATTACTTTATACCAAATATTGTCCATTACTTTATACCAAACATTGTCCAATACTTCAACCAAACATTATCCATTACTTTATACCAAACATTGTCCATTACTTTATACCAAACATTGTCCATTACTTTATACCAAACATTGTCCATTACTTTACACCAAACATTGTCCATTACTTCAACCAAACATTGTTCATTACTTTATACCAAACATTGTCCATTACTTTATAACAAACATTGTCCATTACTTCAACCAAACATTGTCCATTACTTTATACCAAACGTTGTCCATTATTTTATACCAAACATTGTCCATTACTTCAACCAAACATTGTCCATTACTTTATACCAAACATTGTCCATTATGTTAACCAAACATTGTCCATTACTGTATACCAAACATTGTCCTCTACTTCAACCAAACATTGTCCATTACTTAATACCAAACATATTCCATTACTTCAACCAAACATTGTCCATTACTTTATACCAAACATTGTCCATTACTTTATACCAAACATTGTCCATTACTTTATACCAAACATTGTCCATTACTGTATACCAAACATTGTCCTCTACTTCAACCAAACATTGTCCATTACTTTATATCAAACATTGTCCTCTACTTCAACCAAACATTGTCCATTACTTTATACCAAACATTGTCCATTACTTTGTACCAGACATTGTCCATTACTTCAACCAAACATTGTCCATTACTTTATACCAAACATTGTCCATTACTTTATACCAAACATTGTCCATTACTTTCAGCAGCACCAGGTTGGTGGAATGCTTGGCATAAAGTATTAGACAATATTTTTCTATTATTATGTATTTAAATAAAAATGTTATTTTTATTTTCTGTCTTTTCAGTGCACTCCTCTTTGTTTTTCCTTTGTGAACGACTGATATGATTTTTACAAAATGTTCTATTCATGTCTGAGAACTGAGAAAAGATGAATATATTACATTAATAAACAAGAGAACCCTTTTAGCCACTGGCTGCTAAAGCGGTAGGTTGTCATGTCAGATGAGGATGGCTCGAGTGATGAGCTAACACCTGAGCTATCTGGTGCAGCTTTATATGCTGAGGACTCGCTGTCTTCCAGTCTCCTAGTACACAGCGTCCTCTATCAAACCCCCCTGACAGCAGGGCAAGTCATGGCATCATGTGAGTGCATTAGTATTTATCTTTGCACAGAATGTTAATCAGACGTGTGAGTGCTGTCCAGCCCTGTTTATTCTGACCAACCTTAATTTGTCAAGCGGTCAGAGATAACATATTTAGCTTACTGACCGATCTTATCATAGGTCTGTAACATTGTTTATTATTGGCCACTGCATTCAAATGAGTGTCGCCACCTTAGAGCTAGATCCCCCCTTAATATCTGCTGGTCTCCTAGCACAATTTACAAATGCACATTGAGTGGTTATGGATAATAAATGTGCAAAGGCGGGGCTTAGTGAGCAATGGGTGGGGTTATGAAGGTCACCACCCACCACTGTGTAATATTGGGGACAAACCTCCCTACTTCATCATCTACTGAAACAGAGTTACAGATGCAGCATGAATTCATTTCAACCTCTTGGGGGCGCAATAGAGGGCAGTGGAATTGTAATTCATCTGCATGGAAAGATTATTGTTGGAGTTTAACAACAAGGCTACGAGAAGCATCCGTCCATGTTTTTATCCACTTCTTCCTGGTCAGGGTCATGGTGGGTCCGGAGGCTTCATTGGACACAAGGCAGGGATACCCTGGAAAGGGTGCCAGTCCACCCACATCCTCTCACCTAGGGGTGATTTAGCATGGCCAATTCACCTATCATATGTATTTTATGGGAGGCGGGAGAAAACACACTGGATTCCACTCTGGACTTTGACTGTCATAGGGATTGAACCCACAACCTAAGGCCCCTGGAACTGTGCTGCCTTACAAGTGTAACTTCCTTTCTAACATTGAGCTGTTTGTGTGGTCTTCCAGCTTTTTCAGCTGAAACACTGCCGCCCTGCAGGTCAGATCAGGAGAATTTTCCCCCTATTTGCTCCCCAATTTATTCTCATTTCCAGTCCCACCCACTATCTAGAACTCTGGAAGTGTAAAGGTTAGCACAACCTTACTCCGAGACACATGGAGCTCCACCACATCTTCTCAAACTGCTGCTAACACAACACCACTGGAGCTCAACACGCTTGGAGGAGAATGCTAACTACTAATTCTCTTACATTAGCTAACAGATGCCTGTGCTGGCGAGCATGATAGAGGACTATTCTACCCACCCAGAGAAAGCAAAAGGTCACTGAATGTCTTGCTGCATCTCGTAAATTTGTTCTGTGCTTAACACATTTATCTTTATGAACACCAGGGTGCGCTGTTTCAACAGAGAAAATACTGTGAATATGTTACAGCAGTGAAATTTCTATTTGTGTTCTGTAATTTTTTTAAGTGTGAACCAATTCCAAGATTTTCTCATATATGAAAGTGCCTGTAGTAAAGTTATCCTGACACACAGGATGAAAAAAATAATAAAGACTCTGTATCTGACAGTATCTGAACGCCAATAAGGCTTTTAAAAAGAGGGGCTTAGTTTCCGAACAAAGTAACCCATGGCCGGTCTTCCTTAATGATCTGCTAACTCTTTTTGACAAGCTTCCAATGCATAAAAGGCCTCATTAGCACCATTAGCCTGTAAAGAACAGAGACCGTCAGAGCCAAGGGGTCAACTTTCAACAGAAGTGTATTTGGCATGCTGTCTTCATATACATGTGCCGCGGGCTTGTTGCAGATCCGATGGGTCATATCTGCCGGACCAGAGGGTAAAATCTACAGGAATAGGTGGGTCGAATCCTCAGGGCAAAGTGGGTCGAATCCTCAGGGCAAAGTGGGTCATATCTGCAGGACTAGTTGGGTCAAATCCACCCAGTAGGTGGATCTACAAGAATTGGCTGATCAAATCTACAAGAGTTGGCGGGTCGAATCTGCAAGAATTGGGCGGGTTGAATCTACAAGAATAAGCGGGTCGAATCTGTAAGAATTGGCAGGTCGAATCTGTAAGAATTGGTGGGTCGAATCTGTAAGAATTGACGAGTCAAATCTGTAAGAATTGGCAGGTCGAATCTGTAAGAATTGGTGGGTCAAATCTGTAAGAATTGGCAGGTCGAATCTGTAAGAATTGGCGGGTTGAATCTACAAGAATTGGCAGGTCGAATCTGTAAGAATTGGTGGGTCGAATCTGTACGAATTGACGAGTCAAATCTGTAAGAATTGGCAGGTCGAATCTGTAAGAATTGGTGGGTTGAATCTACAAGAATTGGCGGGTCGAATCTGTAAGAATTGGTGGGTCGAATCTGTACGAATTGACGAGTCAAATCTGTAAGAATTGGCAGGTCGAATCTGTAAGAATTGGCGGGTTGAATCTACAAGAATTGGCGGGTCGAAACTGTAAGAATTGGTGGGTCGAATCTGTACGAATTGACGAGTCAAATCTGTAAGAATTGGCAGGTCGAATCTGTAAGAATTGGCGGGTTGAATCTACAAGAATTGGCGGGTCGAATCTACAAGAATTGGCAGGTCGAATCTGTAAGAATTGACGAGTCAAATCTGTAAGAATTGGCGGGTCGAATCTGTAAGAATTGACGAGTCAAATCTGTAAGAATTGGCGGGGCGAATCTGTAAGAATTGACGAGTCAAATCTGTAAGAATTGGCGGGTCAAATCTGCGGGAATAAGCAGGTCGAATCTGCAAGAATAGTCGGGTCAAAACTACAGGCTTAGGCTGGTCAGCTGTGCAAGAAGAGGTGGGTAAAATCTGGTAAAATCTGCAGGACTGGCAGAATCTTCAGGACTGGTTGGTCAAATCTGGGAAAGTAAAAAAGAAAAGAAAAGGTCGGCGTTGTGAGTTTATGGAGGTTGAGCAGCTGCTGAGTGGAGCTCCAGTCAGAAACTGAAGCAGATGGAGCAGCTCCTGCACTCCAGTGTGTTTCCATGGTAATGCAGTGTTGACCTTATTTTCACTTAATAGTTTTGTAGCCCCCCTCAATAAACACATTTTCATATAATAGTGTTACACCCCCCCAAAACTCATACACACCTCCACCATATATATATATATATATATACAGAGAGCGAGAGAGAGACTGAGAGAGAGAGAGTAACACAATCACATACAAGGACACACACACACACACACACACACACACACATACACACATACACACATGCTCATAATGCAGAACATGTGCAAATGTGTCCTTGTGGCACGTGCAGACAAATAACCCAAGGGGATGCTGCATTAGCATTAGCATTAGCATCAGCATAGCTTCTGTCCAACGCACTCCAGCTCCCATCAATCTTCCACCTCAGATATGCAAACTCCGACCAAGCGGTAGGGACACACACACACACACACACACGCATATTTGTTTTTGTATGATATGTCAGTGTAGTGGGGTTTTACGTATGTCTGATACACTCATACCAACACCGACTACCATCAACTCTACCACACACTACAGTCTCAGTAGACTTGTAGAGCAATGCAGTATGGGTTTCTGATAAAGTGACCATACATCTGTGTTTATCTGCTCAGTAAAACGCTGATATTAGAATAATCACTAATAATATCACTCCTACAGAAAGTGGTGGTGGTTCTCCATCACTGTGTTCATCATTAGAACATCTCCAAAGTTCTCCTCATGGAGTCTAGTATTATTTAGAGTTCTCCTCAGATCAGCACCTGGTTTGGTGGTAAATCAGGGCTTAATGATGGTAAATCAGGTGAGCTGCTGCTGCTGCCGCTGCTGATGGAGGTGAACACATCCTCCACGCTGTGCTGGCTGGACTGGGGGACATCCAGGAGAACCCTGGAGGAACCGAGCTCTGTTCTTCAGACTAGCTCACCAACAAGATCTCACTACTTTCTCTCTTCAGAATGAGAAGCTCTTGTTTCTCCTTTTTACTGGATTTATGTTCACCTGCTTTATCTGTTCTGATCAGATCTGGAGCTTCTGCAGTAGAACCCTCTCACTGCTGAGAGATGTGTGTAATTTAGAAGAATGGGGTTAGGGGACTGAAACCTCTGTGCAGTACTGTATATATATATATATATATATATATATATATATATATATATATATATATATATATATAGTAAATAAACATCTTCTACCCACAAAAGTGATTTTTCAGTAATAATAATAATAATAATAATAATAACATGCTCCATTATGGTTGTGTATGTATGTACTGGTCCTGCTCAGTAGCCCTTTTTACCTGTTAGTGGTTTTCTGGATTTACTACAAAGCACTACAAACACACAAACACACACACACACACAGACACACATACATACACAGCTCAGTCAAACAATGCTGCTGATCTATAGACAGCCCTGAAGAAATGGGTGCTTCGCTGCGCCTCCAGCTTTTTACCGTCGTGCCGTTTGTGCTCTATCATGTCTAAACACTGATCTAATTTGACTCTAGATAAATTGCTTTCTTTTTTCCTCTCCTTCTCAACTTGATCTGTTCATCAAGCTGGACAGATCACATGTATCTGCACACAGAGCTGTAACCTGCTTCAGCAGGCAGGCCGAGAATATTCTACATGTAAGTCTAATCCAGGACCTGTGGAGAGTGTCCTTATCTGTCCTTAACTGCATCCATATATTAAACAGTTATGTTTTGCATTGCCACACTCAAAAAATAAAGGTTATTTGGGTAATGCCACAAAAAAATCAAAAATTATTTTCTATATTATATGAATCTCCTCTTGGTGGCGTAATGGAGCACAGTTTAGAAGCAGGTCAACTTCAGCTCAAAGTGAGAGCTAGCCAGGCTAAAGTACAGCTTCCAAACATGGTGGAGGTAGTTTTACACACTGCTACTGTTGCTGAGACCCACGAAAATAAACAATGAGAGACCCCATAACTGTTTTTTTGGACCCGGGTGGGTCAGGAGTGTACTGTAGATGTGATGGTGGGTCAGTCAGGAGTGTACTGTAGATGTGATGGTGGGTCAGTCAGGAGTGTACTGTAGATGTGATGGTGGGTCAGGGGTGAACTGTAGATGTGATGGTGGATCAGGAGTGTACTGTAGATGTGATAGTGGGTCAGGAGTGTACTGTAGATGTGATGGTGGGTCAGGAGTGTACTGTAGATGTGATGGTGGGTCAGGAGTGTACTGTAGATGTGATAGTGGGTCAGGAATGTACTGTAGATGTGATGGTGGGTCAGGAGTGTACTGTAGATGTGATAGTGGGTCAGGAGTGTACTGTAGATGTGATGGTGGGTCAGTCAGGAGTGTACTGTAGATGTGATGGTGGGTCAGGAGTGTACTGTAGATGTGATGGTGGATCAGGAGTGTACTGTAGATGTGATGGTGGATCAGGAGTGTTCTGTAGATGTGATGGTGGGTCAGGAGTGTACTGATGATGTGATGGTAGGTCAGTCAGGATTGTACTGTAGATGTGATGGTGGGTCAGGAGTGTACTGTAGATGTGATGGTGGATCAGGAGTGTACTGTAGATGTGATGGTGGGTCAGGAGCATACTGTATATGTGATGGTGGGTCAGGAGTGTACTGTAGATGTGATGGTGGGTCAAGAGTATACTGTAGATGTGAGGGTGGGTCAGTCAGGAGTGTACTGTAGATGTGATGGTGGGTCAGTCAGGAGTGTACTGTAGATGTGATGGTGGATCAGGAGTGTACTGTAGATGTGATGGTGGGTCTCCAACTCTCTGCTGACACAATAACTGCAGAGCTCCAGACTTGCTGCTGTTAGAGCTGCAAAGGGGGGCCTCCATATTAATGCTGATGGGGTTAGAATGGGATGGCATAAAAGTTCCTCTAGGTGGAATGTGTAGGTGTCCCAATACTTTTGTCCATAAAGTGTATTTTTCTATCCCTGGCCATGATCATCCCTCGCAGGCGCTCCAGCAACCCAGGGGCCAAATTTATTACTAACCCGGTCACCCATGAACTCCAGCCAGAGAGCTATTAGAGCGGTATCAATGCTAATGGCCTGAGACGAGTGTTCAGATGGGTCCTGTTAGCGACAACTGAAAGGAATACTCCACTTTAACCTTGTTCAAATGTTTAGTAGAGCTTTAACCATTAAATCCGTGGGTGTCTCCAATAATTCATACACAGGGGAGAGCGGGGCATGACCTAACACAGCCAGGGACCTTTCAGGCCTGTATTAAAGGGGCCTGGAAGAATGGGGCTCCATCACTCTGGGATTAGAGCACTGACCTTGTAAATCTGGTGTGAAAAGGTCAAATCTCATCGGGGTCTCGTCATCACTGTGGGCAGTGATTAGAGCACTGGTTATTGATCACTGGGTTGTGGGTTCAATACTCTAGTCTGCTAACATGCCACTGTTGGGAACATGAGCAAGACCCAGCGCTCTTAACCCAGCTTCCTAAAAAATATGGAATTTGTTGTACTGCATTTGTTG
>NC_132895.1:1083864-1140979 GCF_030463535.1 Salminus brasiliensis | reverse complement strand
TATGAAGCTCTAATGACATTAATATCCAGTATGAAGCTCAAATAACATTAATATCCAGTATGAAGTTCTAATGACATTAATATCCAGTATGAAGCTCTAATAACATTAATATCCAGTATGAAGCTCTAATAACATTAATATCCAGTATGAAGCTTTAATAACATTAATATCCAGTATGAAGCTCTAATAACACTGATATCCAGTATGAAGTTCTAATATCATTAATATCCAGTATGAAGTTCTAATAGCATTAATATCCAGTATGAAGCTCTTATACTTTAGTGTAGAGTTTATAAAGCTGGATATATCTGAATTGTATTTGTTTACTCTAAAGCTGCTGCTGCTTTAAATAATAAAGATGATGAAAGTGACCCGTGTTTGGACTGTGTTGGTTTGAAAGGTGGTTTATTCCCGCGCTGTCTTGTGTGAGCTGTCTGAGGCTGCCGAGGGTTCTGACAGGCTCCCGCTGCCGTCATGTGATATAAATACAGCCAAATGGCCTCCGGCTCGAAAACCTCAGGCCGCGTGAGTCAGTGTTCTAGACGTGTTCTCCTGTCAGAGCCGTGGCACCTGCCGCTGTCCACTCTCTGCGCTAAGGTTTATAACTCCGTCTTTTCCTGGTTGTCAAAACACCTGAGCTTTCAGGATGTTGAGTTTCGGTAAGTTTTTCTGCACCTACACTGACCATCAAAAGTTTTTGGACACCTCAGGCAGTACTTTAGCTGAAAGTTCCATTATAGTGCATTCATGACTCATTTATTACACCTGAACTGGCTGCTTATAACTGCTTTATTATGTCTGGCATTTTGGCTCTAACTGCTGTAACTAGCATTAAAACAAAGTAAGGAAAATTAGCACGGAAAGTTAGCATGGTGCTAATTTGGATAGAACTACTTCCTGTTGAATGGGTGGGACTAAACTGCTATAGGCTGAATGGGTGGAGCTAAACTGTTGAAGGCTGAATGGGTGTGGCTAAACTGCTGTAGGGTGAGTGGGTGGGGCTAAACTGTTGAAGGCTGAATGGGTGGGGCTAAACTGTTGAAGGCTGAATGGGTGGAGCTAAACTGCAGTAGGCTGAATGGGTGAATGGGTGGGGCTAAACTGCAACAGGCAGTAGTATACTTTTTCCAACTGTCTCTAATTCTCCCAAGGGATTGTCCTTTCCCTGTCCTCCTTTATCATGAACCTGAAGAACCCAGATAAACATCTCCGTCCACCACCACACTGCTATACCATCTAAACGTCATCTCCAGCTTTATGCACTTGTCTTTTTTTCCTACCATCAAACACCAGCCGGCTCCATTTCTCCCATCTTTCAATGCGATGCTCTCTCGTCCTCACTTTCTCCCTCTCTCTCTCCCTCTCTCTCTCTCTCTCTCTCTCTCTCTCACTTTAATGCTATTGCTGTTGCTGAAATTGTCAGAACCAACTTGAAAAGTGCTGCTGATGCCGTGTTACTGGCAGCGTGTCTCCGGCGGCCTCTCTCAGGATCAATGGAGCGCTGTTAGCCGCGAGCCGAAAGGCCGGAAGATTTCCCCTCTTATGTAACAGCATCGACTTACATTGTTGGAGGAAAAGCTCGCTGGAGCGGGGCGACGGCTCACGTGGTGCCATATCGACTGAAAAACACAACCTAAAGACCTCGCTGTAGCACGCTGGCTAATGACGTAACTGCCGTTGTTTTCATGTACTTCAGCGAATATGTGTGTCATATCAACCCTTAACTGATTGACTATTGGTTAACCATTTATTTATGTATTTATTTATGTATTTATTTATTTATTTATGTATTTATTTATTTATTTATTTATGTATTTATTTCAGTCAGACATTCTTCATATCCCTCAACATAATACCAAATTCTACAAAGTTAACCTCACCGTTTACAAGGCCATAGACTTGCTAATGACACTGATGAGCAAAAACATTATGGCCACCTGCCTAATACCTGCCATCAGTAAGCATGTTGCAAGCTGCAGGCCAAAATCTGTACTAGACTTGTTGATGGGGTTTCTGACACTGTGGAGACACTGGTTCTATATCAAATCACGACAACTCAAAGAACCTTGGCTTAAATGTTTTTTTCACTGATAGATAAAGCTCCTTTAGGTGGTTTATCATGAAGAACCTGTTATATAATAATCTGTATACACTCTTAGCATTATATAGTACAAATAAATTCTAGCAGTGGAACCCTTTTTGGTGCTTTACAGAGCAAGTTTAAGGGCTTTTTTTTGAACATGATGAAATAAAGAACCTGTTGTATATGGTTCCTTATACACATAGAAAGACCTATTCTACCCTGACTTTAAGAAAATATCAAAATATCAAAAGTGAACCTTGTCCTGCTGGATAATCTCAGGTCAATGCTGTTCAATGCAGTTGATTATGAGGTTTCTGACACCGTATTACTCACTGTTATGTAGAACATGAACTTAGGTATTGACAGATAGTCCTAAAAAGGGTTTTTCAAGGGTTCTTTTGTAAAGTCAAAAGACAATTCAAACAATATTTGCTTAAATGGTTATTTTCTATGATGGAAATCCTCTTGTAGATGGTTTGTTATACACTTTTACCGCAATCAGGGTTCTAAAAAGTTGTGAAACCCCTTTTTGGTGTGATATAGAACCTTTTTTTAAAAGAATTATCTTCAAAAGGTAATTATTTTGACTGTTCTTTTCATTATTTGGATGTTCATTTACTAAGAAACTCCAGTAGAACACTTTTACAGCTTACAGAACCTTTAAGAGGTCTTGTAGAGTCCATGCCTAGACGAATTAGACCTGTTTTTAGTATTAGGTGGATGGTATTAATGTTTTGGCTGATGTCGTCAGTATGTTAGCATCAGATTAAGGCTCTAATCTACAGGGGATGGTTTAATCTCTACTCACTCACCAAATTCTTATATAAATCACCGTCTATATAAACAGACCCAGTAATACAGAAGCTAGGATTAGCATCATCTTAAAGGAGGTAAAGCGTCACAGTCACTCCCAGTTTGCTAGTTTAGTCATTTATAATAAACACAATTCGAGCTGCACAGCGAAGTGCAAACGTCTCTCTCTGTCTGTTTTTACCAAACTTCTCTGATCAGATTTTTGTCTTACAAGCTGGATAAGATCCGGAAATCTCTCGCTGTGGTTTGCTGATTCTGAACCGGCGCCAAAACCCAGTTGAATAAGTATGGAAAACAGAAAAACCCCCAATAATCAAGCCCCCCAATATGACACTTTTCATATTCAGGCAAAAACAGACCTGTAGTTCAGCTCAGGACTCATATTAAGTGTCTGTAATAACTGTGTAGTTACACATAAACAATCTACTGTTACTGATATGTTACACTTCTTTAAATATTACAACGAGCATGAAGTCTAATTACATATGTCAAAACTACAGTTGGCAAATATGCATATTGCATGTATTTATGTGTTATTACAGACAATTATAATGTAGTTTTTGGTTCAACACTCAATTTGGATGATTTGTGCTCCAGGTTAGAATAACCACATAAAGAAACTTCTGCACTGGCTTTCATAATTCATTCTTATGAATTCATATTCAGCGAATGCCTGTGTGAGTGTTGAAGTTGTAGTTTTAGTATTAGCCATCTGCCCAAAATTCTGACCGTATGATCAGTAGTAATGCAATCGGCAGCTCAGTTATGCTCAGGGCAGTTGAACCATTAGATACAATTCATCTGAATATCTAAGAGAAGGTAGTCTATGGAGACCGACTACACACTGAATGTGAGTGAACAGGTGTGGAGACACGGCCAATATGCAAACAGATGATGCCAGGAGCCAATAGGAAACTTTCAGGAACTCTTTGTGGGAGAACTGTTCAAATCTCACGGTGGGCAGGACTGAGAAGACCTGTAGCGTTCGCCCGTGGGCCGTAGTACACCACGTCCAAATCAACCGGCCTCACTGTATAACACATAACTGCTTGTTCAGGTAACACATCTGTTGGCCTGACATGCGTTGTTTGCTGGTTGATGCAAAGTTCAGGGGAACAGAATGCATTCCAAATTAGCAAGAGTCTAAATTAAAGACTTAAAGAGTTCTCTTACCAATTTAAATATCCCATACAGTACTGACAATGAGCTATTTCACTGACACTCTTGCTGCTGAATGCAATCAAATCTTCACAGCAATGCTTTATCTAGTCTAGTAGAAAGTCTTCTTCTCTGGACAGTAGAGACAGTTACTCCAAGAAAAGCAGGAGAAACTCTTTAATACCCCTGATTTCAGAAAAAAACAGTGACTGAGCAGATGTCCCAATACGCTGTACCCAATCCTTGTAACTCCAATGCTAATTGGTGGAGTATAGGGTTCAACTGATTATATCCTCAAGAGGAAGAATTATTTATTTTTATTTCTATTTTTCCTTCTCTCTCTCTCTCTCTCTCTCTCTCTCTCTCTCTCTTTCTCTCTCGCTCTCTCGTTTTCTCTGGAGGATATAGCTCTGGGTTGGGTTATGTGTCCAGTGGCTGTAGTTTGCCTGCTGGCAGTGCTGAGGCTCCAGCAGGCCGGCGCATCTCTGAGTGGTTATGTAATGGAGGATAATGCTCTGTCGGCTTCACTTCATCTAGTTTCTCCTGAATGAGAGTAACAGATATTTCAGCACCAGTACAGCTGAACTAAAAGCTCCAATCGGCACCACTCTGCCGCTGAGGCATTTCCATAACACACACTAACACATTATACTGTATACACACTTTGTTCGCTAACAGAAAAACACCCTACTCCAGTGCTCAGATGTGACCTTAGCAACAGCCAGTCAAAGCCCACATGCACAATGCTCAGAGTGTCAAAGTGGACTAAAATGTTCAGAATCAGAGCAACAAGCAACAGAACAAATACGAACATATTTAGTAAACAAACAATATCAGCGTGGAATCAAATATCACAGCAACGTTCATGCCCTTCACATTTTGACATGATGACAGACGTAAAAGTCATCCAGAAGTGCAGATAGTTCCACTTAAATATGTGAATAATCAGTAACGACCGCCCTCACTCGCCTGTGCCATCAAACATGTTCGAAAACATCTAAATCCTTAAAGATCATTTCATGCATTTCGGCTTGTAACCAGGACATTCATAGGATATTTTTTTGAAGGATGGTGTGGTGTGATGATCGTAAACAGCACATACGGGACTTTACGAACCTGCTCTTTATATCCAAAAGTATCCAGACAGCCCTTCTTAAGGTTGCAGCATTGCCTCACCTGGACTCCATGGTGTCTTTGGTCAGGTAGACGATCCAGTAGACCAGGTTGAAGGCGCCGAAGCTCAGAGGGAAGAGGATGCGGGAGTATTTGTCAATGATGCTGGTTCCTGCTAGCATGGCATTGGTGGGCACAGCAGAACCCTGCTGGCGGAAGTCTGGAGGGGGCGGGGTGGCAAACCGAGGGGGCGTTTCCCTCTGGGACAGAGAATTTAGCCTCTTCTTCAGCACACCTCCGGGGTCCAGTGGAGGCTAAATACAGTAAAACCACAAAGACAAATGAACCTCACTGATAAACATTCACCTTATTTTCAATGAAACAATGGATGCATCATTTATAGAAGAGGACCTACGTCTGTGGCTGAAGCTAAAGGAACACAGTCCATATGCTAGCTCTTAGTTTCTCAATACCTGTCCTGGAGGCGGCTTACCTGCACACTTTGGAGCTTTCCCTGCTCCCAGCACACCTGAGGAAGCTAATCAGTCCACTAGCGCGTGCAGGACAGGGTGCCTCCAGGACCAGGGTTGGGAACACTGCTCTGAATAAGGTTAATTAGCCTGGTTGAATGTTGGGTTAGCACAGCTAGCCACTTTATGGTCCTTTATGATCAGTAGCCTACTTCAAAGGCGGAAGAAACAAACTCTTGAAAAAAGGGGACGTGGCCAAATAAGGCGAATAACCCCACACGATCTTTGGTTTCACACCAAACTCAGTCTGAATGTTCACATCCTAACCGATTCATTAAGCAGATCAAATAGAAAAACATGTTTATTTGAATGAATTTAAACTTAAAACAAGGTCAAATACAGAGCAGGTTTGGCTCAGACTAGCAGCCAGTCCTCCATGCCCTGCATCACCAGGGCGAGTGCTCTCAGTAAAGGCTCTTTGGCATTTTCTGGCAGTGTCTGACGGCTCTGACTGGGCTTTCATGGCTGAGCAGGTTTTCAGAGCTGTGTGTCAGCTGTGTATCTCCGTGTGGCTCCTGGCTCGAGCTGCATTTATGCCGCTGCTATTTTCACCAGCACACCAGGCAGCTCTCAACCTGGGCTAAATGCCTGCAAAGTCGGACCTTCCCATACGGAGCTTTTCTTTCTTCTCTCTTTCACGCTACGCTACAAGCCAAAACCGACAGCAGCAGACAATAGACCCAGCGGGTTTCACTTACAAACGGCTTCTTCAGAGTATCTGAAGACCCTCAGCAGAGCTGAATGTAGAGTAAGGCTTTGAGAATGGGCACAATTTTGACCACTGAAGTTGTGTCAACATTCTGTAGTCGGCGTCGTGCCCATGAAAGAAACCTTGGCTGAAAACAGCTCTCTAGTCATATTCTAAATGAGGTGGGACAATATTCCAAATCGGAGGAGTATTATGGACAGGAACCATATTGCTGTCCATTTGGACAGGACAAAACTTCAAATGAGTAAGGACAAAATTCCAATTCTGAAGGTGGGATAATAATCCATTTGTCCTGGGATAGTACTCCAACTGAGTATAGTATTTAAATCCTGGGAGGGGGGTGGGGCAGTACTCCAACTGAATAAGAGCAAAATTCCACTTGTGGGGAGGGACAATACTTTAACTGAATAAGGACAATATTCCACTTGTGTGGAAGGACAATACCTTAACTGAATAAGGACAATATTCCACTTGTGGGGAGGGACAATACCTTAACTGAATAAGGACAATATTCCACTTGTGTGGAGGGACAATACTTTAACTGAATAAGGACAATATTCTACTTGTGGGGAGGGACAATACCTTAACTTACAAAGGACAACATTCTACCTGTGGGGAGGGACAATACTTTAACTGAATAAGGACAATATTCCACTTGTGGGGAGGGACAATACCTTAACTTACAAAGGACAACATTCTACCTGTGGGGAGGGACAATACTTTAACTGAATAAGGACAATATTCCACTTGTGGGGAGGGACAATATTTAAACTTACAAAGGACAATATTCCCCTCTCAGTTGGCATATACTGCTTCAGTCTATTTGCAATCTCCAATATGAACTGCAATACTGTCCCCTCTCAACTGGAATGATGTCCTGCCTGAAATGCAACATTGTCCCTCCTCAGTTAGAGTACTGTATCTCTCTGCCCTCAGCTGTTATACTGCCCCCTGCTCAGCTGGAGCACTGCCCTTGATGGCGTCACTCAAGGCAACATTATTCAACTTTATTGAACTTTATGTTTTGCCACATTTCAGTTATTCTAATTGGATTTGACAGCTGGACAGAAGCCTGGAAACAGAGGAGAAGTGGAAGTGCTGGGGAGTTTCAGGAACAGCTCCTGTGATTAAACCACATTTTCTTTGTTCCTCCACAAAAGCTGCAAGGCCTTCCACCCACCAGCACCGCCACCAACTCAGCTACTACAGGGCACTGAGCACAACACAAAACCAGAGCAGCGTCAAACACGCCAACACAACATACCCACTGACGTCAGCGCAGAGAGAGAAATCTGCCCATTTCCTTCACATAATCATTCATTTCTTAACTGTCTCTCTCTCTCTCTCTCTCTCTCTCTCTCTCTCTCTCTCTTTCTCTCTCTCGCCCTCTTGCTCTCATGTTCGTCACTGTGGTGTTTTTTTATTTAAAGTAACCACAGGGTTTTGCCTCTTGCCCTGCGGCAATCCGAACATTTCCCTTTGCGTGCTGAGTTTAATCGAGCTTCTTACGTAATGACTCTCCACTGGCTGTCTCCTCCGTCTACTGAGCTCCTTATCAGAGACAGAGTGAGGGATGAGGGGGAAAAGGCTACGCCGAGGCAGGCCGGCACCACAGGACGTCACGGCGGGTAACGGCAATCAATTGGAATATTGTTGTTTCTCAGTTGGTCTGCTGTGCCGCCATCACTGTTCCTCTTCCTCTATAATAATATCCCACTTTAGTTGGAATACTGCCCCCTAAATTTGAAATATGACCCCACTCAATTTCAAAATACTGCTCCCACCATTTATTGCATTACTGTACTTTCTCAGTTGTAATAATGCCCCCCTCAATTGGAATACCGTCCCACTTCAACTAAAATCCTGCCTCCCCTTAGTTGGACTAATGTCGCCCCTGAATTGGAATACTGCCCCCCTCCTCAGTTGGAATACTACCCCATTAGAATACTGTCCTTCCTCTAAATAATAATAATGTCCTACATCAGCTGGAACACTGCCCCCCATCATCTGAAATACTGTCCATTCTAAGTTGGAACACTGTCCCCCTCAGTTGGAATAATGTCCCGTCATTTAAAATAGCGCCCCCCTCAATTGGAAGACTCTTGCCGTTCCCCTTAGCTAAAATGCGGCCCACCTTCTGATTAATTAAAAAAATTACCCCTTCAATTGTAATACTCCCACTCCTCTACTAGAACACTGTCCCCTCCTCAACTAAAATACTGTCCCCCTCTTCAGATGGAATACTACCCCATTAGAATACTGTCCTTCCTCAAAATTATAACGATAACCTACATCAGCTGGAACACTGCCCCCCATCATCAGAAACACTGTCCATTCTAAGTTGGAACACTGTCCCCCTCATTTGAAATAATGTCCCGTCAATTGAAATAGCGCCCCCTTCAATTGGAAGACTTTTGCCCGTCCCACCTTCTGCTAGAAAACTACCTCCTCAATCGTAATACTCCCACTCCTCAACTAGAACACTGCCCCCACCTCTCAACTAAAATACTGTCCCCCTCTACTAGAACACTGTCCCCTCCTCTACTAAAATACTGTCCCACTCTACTAGAACACTGTCCCCTCCTCAACTAAAATATTGTCCCCTCTACTAGAACACTGTCAACTAAAATACTGTCCCCCTCTACTGGAATACTGCCCCCCAAATTTAAAATATGCCCCCCTCAATTTCAAAATACTGCTCCCACCATTTATTGCATTACTGTTCTTTCTCAGTTGTAATAATGTCACCCTAAATTAAAATAATTCCCCCCTCAATTTGAATGCTACCCCATTAGAATACTGTCCTTCCTCAAAATAATAATAATGTCCTACATCAGCTGTAACACTGCCCCCCATTATCTGCAATACTGTCCATTCTAAGTTGGAACACTGTAGGGAGTATTGCCCTTCCTTTCAACTGGAAAACTGTACCCCCCCCTCCCCCCCAGCTGACCACCCTCAATAAAGTTCCCCTCAGTCTGAACATACTCAGATTAAACTCCTTTCACAACATTGACAGGGACTTCCTAACTGAGCACACTGTTTATACAACAGCCAGTCCTGACCACAGAGCCTAATTGGTTGAAAAGCTGCCATGTTGCTATGTGATAACTGTTGGTTGCTAAGTAACAACAATAGTTTCATTACTCTAAGCCTTTTGGCAGAAATGACCAATATTTAAACACATATCTGAGCTGCTTTGCTTTATTTTGGTCTTTTCTTTCCAAAAAATGCGTAAAAGCACCGATACACTGGAGGGTGGAGTGTTATGGTGGTGTGTGGTGGGTCCATTTTCAGATGACACCTCAAAAGCTTTTAACTTATTGTTAATGACTGAGACTTCAGTAATGACCAGTCACTAAAACAGTCAGGCCTGAATCACCATCGGTAAAGAGCCTCTCCAGGCATTTCTTTTGCCTTCTTGCCTCATTGACCCGGCAACCAGGTCAGCTCTGATCTGAGAGAAAGCAGAATAAGATGAAGATGAGGAGGAGGAGGAGGAGGAGGAGGAGGAGGAATATTACCGAAACAACTTCTCCGTCACTGCCGGCAGCAGCTGCCATGGTAGCACGAGCGGCGTTGGCCCGACGAAGCTCCCGATTGGCCTGCAGAGTGGAGAAATAATTGACAGCGGCGAACTCGATGAGGGCAGAGAAGACGAAAGCGAAGCAGACGGCGATGAACCAGTCCATAGCAGTGGCGTAGGAGACTTTAGGGAGGGAGTGACGGGCACTGATACTCAAAGTGGTCATTGTTAGTACAGTGGTGATACCTGCAAGAGAACACACACACACACACACACAGGTTTACAGCATACAGTAGCAATGGAAAGTCTTCACTACTTCACATTGTGTTCTATTTTAGATTCTTCAGCTTGATTTTATTTTATCTTCTTTTATTTATCTTTTTTATTTTATCTTCATTCTCTTTAAGAAGAGACAAAAGGAGAAGAGACGAGAAGAGACGAGAAGAGACTAGAGGAGAGGAGAAGAGAGGAGACGAGAGGAGAGGAGAAGAGAGGAGAGGAGAGGAGAGGAGAGGAGAGGAGAAGAGAGGAGAGGAGAAGAGAAGAGAGGAGAAGAGAGGAGAGGAGAAGAGAGAAGAAGAGAGGAGAAGAGAGGAGAAGAGAAGAGACGAGAGGAGAGGAGAAGAGAGGAGAAGAGAGGAGAAAAGAGGAGAGGAGAGGAGAGGAGAAGAGAGGAGAGGAGAAGAGAGAAGATGAGAGGAGAAGAGAAGAGACAAGAGGAGAGGAGAAGAGAGGAGAAGAGAGGAGAGGAGAGGAGAGGAGAGGAGAGGAGAGGAGAAGAGAGGAGAGGAGAGGAGAAGAGAAGAGAGGAGAAGAGAGGAGAGGAGAAGAGAAGAGAGGAGAAGAGAGGAGAGGAGAAGAGAGGAGACGAGAGGAGAGGAGAAGAGAGGAGAAGAGATGAGAAAAGAGGAGAGGAGAGGAGAAGAGAGGAGATGAGAGGAGAGGAGAAGAGAGGAGAAGAGAGGAGAAAAGAGGAGAGGAGAGGAGAAGAGAGGAGAAGAGAGGAGAGGAGAGGAGAGGAGAAGAGAGGAGAAAAGAGGAGAGGAGAGGAGAAGAGAGGAGATGAGAAGAGAGGAGAAGAGAGGAGAAGAGAGGAGAGGAGAGGAGAAGAGAGGAGAAGAGAGGAGAGGAGAGGAGAGGAGAGGAGAGGAGATGGGAAGAAAAGGGGCTGATGGGTCAAACTGACTCCCAGCTCTTTGATGCATGTTAGCATTACTGGTTATTTACTCAGAGAGCAGCATGGACTCTGTGTATGGAATAGCTCCAGGATAAACACTATCTGTCCTATCATGCCTCCCCAGAGAGAGAAAACTCGAGCTCACAAAGAGACTGAAGCTGATTATGAGAAATACAATATAATATTTGTTATGGCATTATTTTTCGAAACAGCTCGCCCTTAGCCATTATCCGCTATCTGTTATTTCATTAAGGTGCCGGAGTGTTTCACACAGCCCTATCTGTACACCTCATCTTGCTCAGAGGCAGATTTATCTCGAAGCTTTTAGTTTCTATAACACAGGGGGCAAATACCTATGCAAACATCTTTTTTTTCACTGAATATGTTCTTATATAAAACCAATATTAACATCAATTAATGTCTTAAAATACCAGAAAAAACAAGCAAGTCTAGTTTTCCCGGACCGTCACTGGCTACATAGAAGGGTCAATGGCGTTTCATCAGTGGGGAGTTTGGGACCAAAGTATCTGCTCTTTGTTTTAAAAAGGTTCTGTTTGTATAAAATGACCTCTATTCTGTTTCCTGTAGCACTCTCTGTGACCTCTGACCTCAGAGTCTAAAGATGTTGACCTCATATTTACTAGTGTTTAGATGTGAAGTGTCCAGGACCTCATCAACGCAGCTTGTGACTGACATCACGGTAGCAATTAGAGCTGGGCAATATGACGATATATTATTGTATCATGATACATTTTGTTATGGTGATAACAATAATGGAGGAGACTGTTAGTGCTGATCTGTGATCAGCTGCAGGTTTCATTACTACAGTGTGATTAGACTGGGTTCATTAGATGAAGAGCAGCAGATGTTGAGTATAAATCACTGTGTTTAGTACAGGAGAGGATCTGATAGTAGTTTATAAGAATCTGATACTGATGTTTTTAGTCTGTAGTGATAAATATTGTGTATCGCAAAAAAGTCTTTAAATATCGATGATATAGTGTTTTTATCATATCGCCCAGTGCTGAGGGAGGCCGGAAGCCAGCAAGGTAGTGCCGCTAACACTGCGATAATATGCAAAAATATGAGAGTGTCATTTGTAATCTAGGTGAATATGATGATGTTTAAGGGGAGGAATGATTGACAGGGTGTTGTAAAACAGTTGTTGAACCACCATCCAGTGATCAAAGAGTTATCCCTGTAAACGGACGAGTCAGAGGTGGGCCTACATCTCACTGTCCAATAACCCTTCCATTTTATAGAAATGAAGCCAGAACAGCTCTCCAAGCATTCTTACGATAGAGCAGAATAAGGGAGACTATACAACTGTTGGAATTAGGCACTGTAGATGGAAAGATGATAAGAGAAGGTAAAAGAGATGGAAAATAGGCTGTAAACTGGAATGGAAATGGACGGAGATACACATCATACTGCAACCAGCCAGCAGAAGCTCAGGACCTGTGGTTGCATCACTTTTGAGAGACGTTGTGCTGTCCATGTTTTCTACAGTCATTGGTCCATTTAGTGGTTCAGAGATAATGGCTAAATCCCTAAAGGTCTGGAACTCCTACTGCCTGTTTGTTATCTCTGCTAAGAACAGGAATATGAGAACCGCAGAGGTTCCACCTGGTAGTTTGGATTTGGATTATTAAACTGGGACAGAGCCAAGTAGGCCAATATTTGATATCAGCTTTTTATTAGCTTCTACAAAAATCAGCGTCCTAATAGATTAGATGCATTACTGTATTAGTATTCAGCCTTTCTGCAAAATCACTGCTTTCCTCATTTTGAGAAAGAGCTTTTTTCATACACATCAACCATTTAAAGGTTCTGCTGTCTATAGAGTCATATACATGCATTTATTTATTTATTTGCAGTGGTGGAAACTTTATTTGAGTTACTACACAGGGGTCTTCAGGTAGGCGTCTCCCTTCGTCAGTGTTTCACTGAATTAATCCCACCATACCCCAGCAAGGTTCAACAATGAGGTCAATGAGGTCTGGTGTAAGTGTTTATCTGCTCAGTAAAACTCTGCTATTAGAATAAACACTAATAATAACACTCCAACAGAAAGTGGTGGAGGTTCTCCATCACTGTGTTCATCATTAGAACATCTCCAAAGTTCTCCTCATGGAGTCTAGTATTATTTAGAGTTCTCCTCAGATCAACACCTGGTTTGGTGGTAAATCAGGGCTTAATGATGGTAAATCAGGTGAGCTGCTGCTGCTGCTGCTGCTGATGGAGGTGAACACATCCTCCATGCTGTGCTGGCTGGACTGGGGGGTGTCCAGGAGAACCCTGGAGGAACCGAGCTCTGTTCTTCAGACTAGCTCACCGACAAGATCTCACTACTTTCCTCTCTACAGGGACTAGAAAAGCTGTGTGTGCATTTTCACATCTGTATCAGCAATGGGTGCAGCTTAAAGTAGCTGAATGCATTCATTAGAATGGATGTCCACAAATATTTGGACATATAGTGTAGTACTGAAAGGGTTCGCTGAATTATTTGAGCATCCATGCGGTTCTTTGAGTTGCCATGGTTCCAAAGTATCAAACTTCCCACAGCAACACCAACAACATCACACCTCGACACAGCACATGAACACTGGACTGGACAAGCACACATATCCGTCTCCCGCCCTGAAGGACGTTGACTTCACCACCGACACACCAACATACAGGTTATCTCCATACTGTCTCTGCTATGGAAGGCTCCTAAAGATTGACAGAACGTGTAGGAGGGCAACACGCATGATGAGCAGCAAAGCCAGAGTTTTTCCATCTCTCTTTTCCATGGAGACAGGAGGCTGCTGTGCAAAGACGAGGCGGCATGCCCACGTATCCGCGGAGGCAAGAGATGTATGGAGAATCTCCATTCCAGATAAGGAAACATCCCCTGGAACAGGCTTCTCACAGTAGGAGTGCTGTTTCTAGGATACTCACATCCATTCCAGCACACTGGCTAAGGTTCATTAAGGCGAAAGAATAATTTTCTTCCAGTTTCTCTTCTTACCTCAAATATAGATATGCAGAGATCAGCCACAGCATTAAAGCCTGGCACCAAGACTAACATTAGCAGCAGATCCTTTAAGTCCTGTAAGGTGTGAGATGGGCGGGGCCTCCATGAGCATCAGTGAGCCTTGGGTACCTATGATCCAAGGTTGTCCTTCCTTGGAGCACTTTTGGTAGGCACTGACTTTACTTTGTACACTACCACTCCTACAGCAGGTGATCAGGCTGCCTTATGACTGTGTGCACAGAAGTATTTGGACACTGCTCTTAATCACTGAATTCAGGTGTCTGATTCAGTCCCGTTCAGCTACAGGTGTATAAACTCCAGCCTCTAGTCCTGCAGTCTGTCTTTCCTCCACACATCAGTGAAAGAACGGGAGGTTCTGAAGAGCTCACTGAACTCCAGCGTGGTTCTGTATGTAATAGGAGACACTGCTGCACCACCAACAACAAGTCAGCTGGTGAAATCTCCTCCCTCCTAGATCTTCCTCCATCAGCTGTGAGTGGTGTTATTATTGAACAGTGGAAGAGTTTAGGAGGAACAGCTCACAGAGAGCAGCTCAGCCACCGAGTGTCTGTCAGACCACGTAAAGTTACAGAGCGGGGTCAGGGCCGAGTGCTGAGCTCAGAGCAGAGAGCAGAAAAGCCTCCAACTGACTCTGAGTAACTGCAGCAGAGCTCCAGACCTGCTGCTGCTGGTGGAGCTTAGAGTAAAGAGGGACCAGCTCCATATTAATACAGCCTATGGGTTTAGAATGGGATGCTGTAAAAGCTCCTGTGGGTGGAGCGTATAGGTGTCCCAATACTTTTGTCCAAAACAAAACAAAACTTAAATAGGAGAAAACTGTAAACTTTGGGTCGGCTAATCTTCACTAATAGGGGCTGGAGGTGTGGGAGAAATCCTGAAGTGGTTTAATTTGTAGGAAACCTCAGTGCTGCAGGTTCACTTTGCTGAACTTCAGTATTCTGGTCCACCCCCTCACTCCCTGTGGGTCTGAGGAACCATCTCTTCAATTAGTCAAAGAACAAACACACTACACAAAGCACGACTTGCACAGTTTTTCCTGTACAACAGAGACCACCGCCATGCTGTCAGCAGCTGGCTGATAGATGCTGATGAGTCACAGAGGAAAAAACGCGAAATCAAGTGGAGCCCAGTATAGAACACGCTCATACTGGGATTACACTGGGACACATGACCACAACAGCAAAACACAGAACCAGCCCTGAGCTGCTGTTACGAAAACATGTGCAGTCAAAAGGTGCACCATTAAGTAGCGGTTGGTGAGTTATCAGTAGATAACACCACCACCTTTCCCACACTCCTGAGTGGACTGCACTGCAGTGGGCGGAGCTTAACTGGTTCTTGTGACAGCAAGAGCTAGCCTGTACTGTTGTGTGTGACCCACTAACTAAGCCAAGCTAAGCAACACCATATGGACAGAAGTATTGGGACACCTGCTCTTGTTTCTTCTGAAATCAAGGGTATTAAAAATGTTCTGCTGCTTTTGTTGGAGTATGTGTCTCTACTGTCCAGAGTAGAAGACTTTCTACTAGATTTTGGAGAAGCATTGCTGTGAGAATTTGATTGCATTCACTGAAAACAGCATTAATGAAGTCAGGATGTTGGACGATGATTACCACCTCATCATCATCATCCCCAACTCTTTCCAAAAGTACTGGATGGAGTTCCACCACCATCATTCCAGAGAACACAGTTCTTCCACTGCTCCACAGCTCCTCAGTGCTGGGGGGCTTTATACCCCTCTACTAGCCCACGCCTGGCATTAGGCAGCATGGTGCCAATAGGTTCATAATGTTGATCTGCTCCAGAGAGTCCTATTCTATTGGCAGTACTTCTCTCTACAGGGACTAGCCAAGCTGTTTGCGTGCACACCTGTGTCAGCAATGGGTATAACTTAAAGTAGCTGAATGCATTTGTTATAAGGGGTGTCCACAAACTTTTGGACATCCATGTAAGTCCATTGTTATAGCCACAAAACCGACTGTTTGGCTGTACTTTACGCTCCGTTATGACGGAACAATGCAAGCTCTCTTCAGGGATTAATAAAGTTTATCTTATCTCACACGGTCCAGCTCTAGCTCCTGTGAGGGCATACATCTCAATCCCAATTAAATCTAAATATGCAGAACAGCTCCTGCCTTTATTTCTCACTGCTTATGGGGTGAATCCATGGTGAGTGTAAAACGGGTCATTAATACAAATCAGCAGAGACCTTTATGGATCCCATCTCCACCAGGATAAAAGCACTGGGACTGAAAAGAAGGACCAATTGGTGAGCTTTGGACCATTAGAAATTCACACAGATCATTTGCAGACTCATGGTCCTCTTAACGAGTCAGAGTGATGCCTGCCTTTGACTAAGAACACAGCTTTAGTGCTCCCTCATTACGAACACGGCTGGTGGTGGACAAAGCTGAGTCTGGAAATGATAAGAATGAGAGTTAGATGCAGAACTGCGATGAACAGCCATCAAATTTGATCCATTGAAGTAGTTGAGGCTGTGTTGATAGGCACAGCAAGAGTGAAATCCATTAGTAGTCAATTAAATATCTAACTGAATTTATGTTTTTTTTGTTTTTTATAATATTTACAAAAAAGTTTCTCCACAGATGCCAAAACTTTTACTCTTAAACACACATTTATGCCACAAATCACACAAATCTGTCCAAGTTCTTAAAATCTTTAAGTGCCAATCACCCAATCAGATGTTAAAACCAGCGCTATTAATAATTTCAATATTCAATATAAGCATCAGTGAGGTCAGGTCCTTCTTTTAAATGGTTCTGCCACTCCAACACTCATCCCAAAGATGTTAGATGGCAGAGTATGCTGGGGGGGGTTTATATTTGGGCGCTGTGACCTTAGGGTCATGTGCTCACGGCTACTCCAGAGTAGGCTAGGACGCCATAACATATTTAAAAATGAGGACGGTATTTCAAAATGTTTCTGTTCGGTGTCCATCTAGTACACAGCCAAATATGCTCATTCCTTCACATGCATTTAAGAGAGCCATAGGGTGGGGGCGCTGTGGAGCTCACTGATTGGTGATAAATAAAACAGCCCATCGTAGTTGCGAGTTTTTGTGACGTTGAGTTCAACTGAAAGTCAAAGCAAGCAAACATGGAGGAGCCAGTCTTCTAAACGAGCCTGAAAACAGTCCTAAGACCTTCACTCGACTGGAAATCTAGCCTGCTAGCTAACTTATCTAAGCCTAGATAGCCGGCCATGAGTCCAAACACAGCAGAACCGGTCTCTAATGACTCCTTTCTGTCAATCCCAACACCAGTCGCTCCACTTCACTCTCTCAAACCCGAGTATTTATGGTCAGTACTTGTGTCGGCAGCTCAGCTTGCCATGCAAGCCATGTTAGCTAAGCAAAGGCTAGCTTAGCGAGTGGCTACAGATCCAAAAAACGTCCAATTCAGCTTCTGTGCTCTCAGCAGCAGTCCCTCCATCTGAGTCACTACAGAAGAGCTGGGCAATTTGGCAATATTTTATTGTATTGTGATAAATTTTGTTATCATGGTAAACATAATGCTTTTCTGAGTGTATTTTGGATATCGTCAGTGCTTAAAGAACACTGATTATCTGCACGTTTATTACAGAGAGTGTAATCGGTCCTATTAAATTAAATGTAGTGAAGCATATTTTGAGGAAAAATCACGGTACTCATTATGTGAGAATATTTGGATATCAGTTTTTAAAAATTTTACACTGTTGGTGCATTTTGTCTACATGACAAAATATTGAGATAAATATTGTATATCGTAAAAAAATGTCTTTAAATATTGTTATATATATTTTTACAAATCACCCAGTTCTACACTCACCTCACCCACCCTACTCCAGAGCAGAGCATCCAGCTCAATTGCTCAGTGTTTTTCTAAGGAAGTTATAGAAGCTCTGACTGATGCCCATGCCAGCAATGGGCACAGTTAATGCATTAGAAGTCTGGATATTTTTAGATATATGGTCTATATTTATACATTTATACCCCTCTAGCCCATGCTTGGCACCGGTATGGAGAACTTGGGCTCATCCGTGGCTGCTCCAAAACCATAAAACACAGTGATTTGTGGTTTCTGTCCTAAGTCTCTGGCAGCTAGATTGCTGTGTCAGTTTTCCTGGCACCCCAACTCATGTTCACCAGGATAAATTAAACCCTTTCCCATTTAATTAACATTAAATTCCTGTACAGAAAAGTGCTCAAAGGCCTGTATCTCCTCCAAGCTGTTAACACCACATTTAAGCCAATAGCCATTCAGTTAGGTGGAAACCAGGAATGCTAACTACATACACTACATGTCCAAATGTTTGTGGACACTCTTTCTAATGAATGCATTCAGCTACTTAAAGTTACACCCATTGCTGACACAGATGTACAAATGCACACACACAGCTTGTCTAGTCCCTGTAGAGAAGAAGTACTGCCAATAGAATAGGACTCTCTGGAGCAGATCAACATCATGACCCTATTGGCACCATGCTGTCTAATGCCAGGCGTAGGCTATACAGGGGTATAAAGCCCCCCAGCATCGAGGAGCTGTGGAGCAGTGGAAGAACTGTGTTTTCTGGAATGATGGTGGTGGAGCCCCATCCAGTTCTTTTGGGAGGAGTTGGGGAGTTGGGGATAATAAATTCACTAATGTTACTTTTGCTGATTGCAAACAAATCCTCACAGCAAAGCAGCAAAGCAGAAAGTCATCTTCTCTGGACAGTAGAGACAGTTACTCCAACAAAAGCAGAATCAACTCTCTTTAACTCTTTTCCTTTGATTGTAGGTGGTAAGCTACCATACCATGTGGGGAACTGGGGTTCGAGTCCCGGTCTGGGTGACTATCCTTCACTACACCAATAAGAGTCCTTGGGCAAGACTCCTAACACTACGTTGGAGTGGCTCTGGAGAAGAGCGTCAGCTAAATGCTGTAAATGTAAATGATTCACAAGAAACGAAAAAATAAATAAGGTGTCCCAATACTTTTGTCCACATAGTGTATGCCCATTTTCAAAGAGCACGGCGAATGAGGGCAGAGAGGAAGCAAGAAAGCAGAGGGAAAGGAAAACAGAGAGCGAGCTGCTCGGGTGAAAGGCAGAGCTGCAGGCTAAGGGAAGCTTTTATGAGCAGGAAAAAGTTGGTCCAAATTAACCTCACTCAATTACGTCCCCGAGCAGAGCACTCTGGGAGATTTCAGCTCTTAGTGAAGGTTCTGTTGATGTGGCTGGAAGATCCTTACAGTCCTTCCAGTGCTTTCCAATCTCTCTCTCTCTCCCTCTCTCTCTCCCCCTAAAATGAACATGTAGGCTAACTCCGAGGTCACGGAGAAGGAGGAGCGCCAGCTGCGGAGTTTAGATGGATGTTCCTGCAATTACAATCAAGTTGAATCCACGCACAGCCCTGATCCTCATCATACAGCACATTAGAAAAGCCACCGAACGCAATCAAAAGCTCAGACCACAACATTAAAGGCCTTCGTTCCCACGGCTACAGCTGATGAAAGCCCATCACTGTTCAACAAGCAACACAGCTGAACTTCAGCTGAACCCAGAGAAGGAGTACAGAGCATCTCCCTTCCTCCGCCGACGTGAGGGTAGCTCATATAGCTCATATATGTCGCTTGCAAAAGTTGAGGCACCCCTGTTCCAACGACACGTGCTTCTGATGTTCTGACTGAGTGTAGATGAGTGGTAGGGCTGTGTGCTGGCAAGAACCTATATATATATATATATTATCATTCTAAATTATATTAGATTAAACTATATTAATTATGAAATATTATTATTAAATATGTTACATATCACATTATGCTATATTTATTTATTTATTTATTTTACTTGTCTGAACAGTGATTCTCCCGCTGTTTTGTGAGCTGTTCTGCTATCCAGGGTCGAACAGAGGAGGATGGGTTCCCCTTTTTGGTCCCTTGGATCCTTTGCTCTGAGGGAATATTGGGACCATTTGATGAATCAGAAGAGGGTCAGGCTCTGTCAGGATCTCTGAAGAGCTGCTCTGAGACAACGACGTTAAAAGCTTCAACAAAGAACGGAGGGGTCTCTCGTATACGAATACAAACTAGGCAAAGAACGGCTACTTAAGCTTTTAGTCTCTAGTCTTTAGTCTATGGGTTCTGTATGGAACTTCTGCCTTCACTGAAGAACCCTTGAAGAACACTCTTTTGTTAAGATTAATAAACAAACTTACAAAATTACATTTTGGAATTACTATATTTACTGAATTTAACAGATTGGAAACAATCCAATTTTAATGTATTAAAATGTGGAAAAGTGACTTTTCTGGGACACTATAGCAAACACCTAGCAACACCAGCATAGCAACCATACTGCATCAACATAGCCAAGTTCACATTCTTTCTACTTGCCATATTTTAAGCACTGTTGTAGTTCCTTCAGGAAATGCTAATCTAGTTTCATACTGAGAATCTGAGATATTTAAACAGATTTATGATGAAGTTGCCAAGCAGTCCATCATTTTTGCAGCGTTCGCTTCCTACAGTTGCTCTAAATCTGCTTTCCTGCTCAGTCTTCGTGTCCTAAGAGAGCTGAACCTACCAGACATGAACACAGGAAGGAGTGCCATGACGTCATTTACCACAACAACAGTAACATATGGCCCAGCCTTGCTGCTGCTTGAGAGGAAAGACAGCAGACGAAGGACTGTGCCTCGACTCTAATCCATCTACCTCTGTCCTCCGTCAGAACGCCACACAGGCCGCGCCACTCCGAGTGATTTAAGCCCATCATCAACTTCTGCCAACAGCTGTGCATTAAGCTAATGAAGCTTACTTTATACACGGATATAAAAGCACACCAAAACGTGCTGACAATGCTAAATCACAGGAAGGAGGAATACTGCTAACTTCCTGCTGGCTGGAGGGCTTCAGATTAGCATGCCTTCACTAGCGTCCACTCATCCCATAATACAGTATAAACAGGGTTCCCTTAACTGGACAAAGCTGCAGTCTGGGACTTGCCTTTTAGGTTATACTTGTATGTGCTTGCAGGTTCTCTGGGTACTCTGTCAGTCTTGGCTGCTACTGGTATCACATTTGATTCTGCTGGTTTCAGGTGGTCTGAGCTGGTCAATAATGCTCAATGTGGATTTATACACAGTCTGACAGACTGTAATACACTACAGGAAGCATAGGGGGCGCTCTATAATGTTTATATGATCCACACGCTCATTCTGACAGACTGTAATACACTACAGGAAGCGTAGGGGGCGCTCTATAATGCTCTATAATGTTCATGTGATCCACACGCTCATTCTGACAGACTGTAATACACTACAGGAAGCATAGGGGGCGCTCTATAATGCTCTATAATGTTTATATGATCCATACGCTCATTCTGACAGACTGTAATACACTACAGGAAGCGTAGGGGGCGCTCTATAATGCTCTATAATGTTCATATGATCCACTTGTTCATCCTGACAGACTGTAATACACTACAGGAAGCGTAGGGGGCGCTTTATATTGCTCTATAATGTTCATATGATCCACACGCTCATCCTGACAGACTGTAATACACTACAGGAAGCGTAGGGGGCGCTCTATAATGCTCTATAATGTTCATATGATCCACTTGTTCATCCTGACAGACTGTAATACACAAAAGGAAGCGTAGGGGGCGCTCTATAATGCTCTATAATGTTCATATTATCCACACGCTCATTCTGACAGACTGTAATACACTATAGAAAGCATAGGGGGCGCTCTATAATGCTCTATAATGTTCATATGATCCACACGCTCATTCTGACAGACTGTAATACACTATAGAAAGCATAGGGGGCGCTCTATAATGCTCTATAATACTCATATGATCCACACGCTCATTCTGACAGACTGTAATACACTACAGGAAACGTAGGGGGCACTAATAGTAACAGAGCAGTTGGACAGATTCACAAAATCACAAAAATGCTGACTCACCAAATACAGTCCTGGCCGGAACGGACTCCTTGTTGATCCAGAAGGACACCTGAGCGAGGATGACAGTCATGATGCAGGGGATGTATGTCTGAATCAGGAAAAATCCCATCTTCCTTTGAAGGTGGAAGTGAACCGTCATGACTATGTATTCGCCTGCAGGAGCCAAACACGAGGGTTAAACACTTCTCCTTTAGAAGCCCGTACTTTGTAGCTTCTGTCTGGCATACTGTTGATCAGGGCTCAGATGACGGCTGATACTGATTTAAGGGATTTATACCAGTTTTCTACTGCAGTCCTTCCAGAGACCACCAGAACGGGACTGTACCAGCAGAACACAAGTTTACAGGTTGTAAGGCTACTCCAGAGGAGTGAGGGTGTAGAATCCATCAGCAGAGCTTTCTGTGAGCCTCCATGTTTTTAGTGCTGTAGAGCTGTGGTCTTGTTGGTTCTTGTTGGTTCTTGTTGGATGCGCTGTGTTTTTTGCTGAAGCAGTTTGAACACAGTTTGGATCAGTTAGAGCTTATGATTGTTTTATTCAATCAGAGAAAGGATAAAATGAGTTATGTGTGATTGATGTGAGACTTTCTGACACGGACTGAATAAACAAAATAAAGAAAAGCATCCAGAAAGGAGTTAAAAGGTGCTTTACTGGCTGATATGACTGTTAGGTTTGAATGGGAAGACTTCTTAACCTCTAATAAACCGCAGAAACTCAGATTTAAATAATATTATGGAGCCACACTGGGGGCGGAGCTACTCAGAGTTCTTTGTGCATTCAGTTTATGTTTTTAACTCGTTTTCTTATTTTATCAGTTTTACACGTTATTTTAACCATGGTGATTTTGGTATATTTTAGTTTTAAGGTTTTTACCTTTTATTTACCCTTTCCAACCTCTTTTATTTACCTTAACTATTATTTTAGTTATAGTCTAATTATTTCCACATTTCCACTTATTTGTGTATTATTTATTATCTTTTTATTCTTTTTCAATCCCTGTTTGGCTTATTATTTATAATTGTACTTTAGATTTATCCATTACACTTTATTTGGAACATAATATATTATATTAATAATTATTATTAACTAATTATATTATTTAGAATTTCTGTCAGATCCTACTTGTTTAACAATATATAAATGTTAAATTTTTATTTCTGAATCCATATTTTATGTATTGGCTCAAATACATTATAAATGATGGTCACCATCAATGTACAAGTTTAAATAAAGGTTGGTTAATTGAGAGATTGATGATTGACTCAACTGTAGAGTTATGGAAGGGTGTGAGTTTGAATCCCAGGGATGATGTGATCAAAAGTTATTAATTACTTATTTATGCAATATTTTCTATATATATTAGATATATATTAGAGTTAGCCATCCTCCAGCCCCTCTTCAACGGACTCTTGGTGAGGCAGCAGAAAGGGCAGAATAGTTAGATCATTCAGTTAATGCAGCTGATTTATTAGTCTGTTATGAAAGCAACTGTTCGTGTTTGCTCACCTGTGTTGGACTTTAACCTTTCACTCGACACGGTCTGTCCTATCAGGTCATACTGCAGCAGGCTGGACGACTCCTGAGGGACTTCAACTGAAAACAGCGGCCCTTTTTTCCACGTATAGACGATTTCGCTTATAGGGTACGCATCTGCAGCGAACAAAAGCCCAAACAGGAATGTAACATTCACATACTGTACACCTGGGCTCTCAGTATAAGTTCTGAAAGTGACTTACAGCTGCCAAACTTCAGGGGACAGGAGTGACCGTCCATGGGAAAGTTGATCAGCCTCATGGGACATTCTGCATTGATGGTTAATCTGCATGTAAAGACAGAAACACAGATTTCCTCATCTATAACTCGTCTTGACCATGATTTATTTAATAAACAATAAACAATATGTCTGTAACTTGTTGTGCATTTAAAAGGTAAATGTAAACACAGTTGAAAATATTTTCCACCAAAAGTATTTTCCACCAAAGTGATGTATACTTAAAAAAAATGTGTCTGAAGTGTAAACTAAAATGGGTTAAAAACCATAATCATATTTGTTGTTGTCACATTGCACTAATAAATAAATAAAATAAACAATTAATTTAAGTAACATTTTATTAAAGTGTCTGAATTCAAATAAGCTTTACAGAAGCGTTCTGCTGCAGGATTATTTCATCTTTAAAAACTAAAACACAAACGTCTTTTGTCATTTTTAATGATTATTTAGTCATTTTTGTTAACAATTTCAGGGCTTCCATAATAGCTGGAGGCAAAGCACTTCTGAGAGCCCACAGATGTTGTTATAATTGAATGAATGAATAAATGTTCCTAAAAGAATTCTGCTAGTGGTTACAGTTGGCTAAATAACAGTAAGTTAATAATTGTTTATTTATAATAAAATATTGTTTTATATGTTGTTCATTGGGGGTCTTTTTTCATGATTACTGATTGTGTAAAGATGCTTTGTGACAACAACAGCTGTAAAAAGCGCCATACCATTAAATATTAATAATAAAAGTATTTTCACAGCAGATTTAAGGTCCAGTACAGAACAGGCAGCCGGCCTAAAAGACTACTGCAACCCTAAACCCTACAATAACAGAAAAAACAATAACGAGAGCTAAACTTCAGGTGATCAGACTTTATTTCAGTTCTGCCAATAAAACCAGAACTGAACTTTAGTTTCAAACAACAGTTTTTCTTGAGTCTGCCAACAACTTCAAACTTTAATGACCAGAAGGAAAGTGACCATAAAAAGAGAGGGAGAGCGATCGACAGAGGAGAAAATGACTGCGAGCGAAGTGAAGAAGCAGGAGGATGAGGAGAGAGCAGATGATGGGAAACGGGAAGAGAAAACAGAGCTAGAGACAGCAGGAGGCCGAACCCAGAGACAGTAACGAGGGAGAGGGAGATCTGTTTAACAGCAGAGCCACAGTAGGGGTGGGCGATATGGCAAAAAACAAAAAACATCATATTACTTAAAAGTAGTAATACTTAAAGACATTTTTGATCATTCACAACATGTGTCATAATGTACAGACATGTAAAAACGCTCTAACTGTGGCAGTCGGGCTGGGCAATTAGGGATGCACCGATCCATACATAAACATAAACTTTATATATCGGTCGATACCCGATACCAATCTGATACCATTGCTGCATTGCGTACACCTCACCATGTGGGAGAGACTTAAGGCATCAGGATTCACTTAAACATTACTTTATATAATATAATAAATTAACACACAGATATAAATGTACTAAATTACCATTTATTTGTCATGAAAATAAACAACTGTGCAGAACCTGGACAAAGCATTCAAATTCTAAGTAAAAAAGGAGTCAAACTTCTTAAAATATATTAAAATAGAGAGAGAATTAGAATAAATAAGTAACCTGGTCAATCAAACAAGCAGCAATTAAACACTGCAAACGTAAATATTTAGTGCCGCTTCACACTGACCAATTAAAGTGAAAGGATCGGCTCCATGGACGGCCTAATTATCCGATACCCGATCCAGCTAATTTTGTTAATATCGGTCCGGATAATTCGGGTATCGGTTCAGTTAATATCGGGTATCAGATAATTAGGCCGGTCCATGGAACCGATCCTTTCGCTTTATTCCGATCCTAATATCGGACCGGTGCATCTCTATAGGCAATATGGCAAAAATATTATATCATGATATTTAAAGACAATTTCCCAATACACAATATTTATCTGAATATTTTGACATGCAGAATCTGCATCAGCAGAGTCTTAAAAACCGCAACACTCACCTCTACTGAGTAGAGTCATATATATATTAAAATCTTCACAAATCATTCTAATTAAACAGCCTTAATTACACTCTCTGTAACGAGGTGTGCAGTTGGTCAGGACTGATAATATTTCATATCATAGTACCCTCGCTTGTATCACGATAACAAAATTGATCACAATTTCGATCAAATATTGTCATATCGCCCACCCTAACTGCTTTCAGAAGCTCAGATGAAAGTGACTTTTATTAAAAAATCATTATAAACAAAATATGAATAAAAAATCATATTCCATTAAAAAGAACAAATTCTGCTCTATGTAATGAAACACACACTCGATCAGAAACGAGCGCCGACCTGTATCAACTGTCCCTTAAACTAGCAGCTTCAGCATCATGCTGACGCTCCACTGACTGGAACAGGGAGAACTAACAGGGCGTCTCCATCATTCCCACTCCGGGCCGGAGCGCTGCTGCTACTGCACTATGGAGCTTTGGTGGTGGAGCTGCAGGAGGAGAACCTCTCTCCAGAACTGCTGTGTAACGCTGCAGAACCCATAGAGTCATATTAGTGTAAAATCCTGTAGTATTACTGTACCACCTCAGCCCACATGCTGCTCTACCTTCTTTTACCTTTCCTGAGGCCTGATCCCAGGAGGGGGGAGCTCCAAAGTGGAGCGCAGGTCTCCATGCGAGGCTAAAAGCCCAGCGCCAGGCTTCACCATGTCTTTAGCTGGTATACTGCACACCACAGGACGGGATGTCAGCACTATACGGTAAGACCCGAGAATAATCTTAATCCTAATAGTCCTAATAACAATGCTTTGCTACATTATGCTATGTGACTCCTGTAAGCTGTCATTGTGCCTTACTGTAAATCAGCCAATCAGAGTAGAGCTTATCAAATTACTATGCCCACTATGAAACACTTTATAAACTCTACATGCTAGGATTGGGCAATATGGCCATATTTTAATGCACAGTGATCAATTTTATTACTGTAATACACAATTGAATTTCCTAAGCATAATGAGGATATCGTCAGTGTTTAAGAAACACACTGATCTCTGCAGGTTTACAGACTACAGTCTAACATGAAGTGCAGCACTGTACTCAGTACAGGAGATTATCTGAACAGTAGTTTTAAAGAATCCGTCGCTACTGATGCATTCTGTCTGCGATCATTTCTTTTTATACATCCTCCTATAACATCTTACCATTTCACCCAACCTTAATGCATGCATTACATGGCTAGCAGGCCCGCCCACCACCACCCATGCCAGACCAGTGGCACACCCTCCCACCACTGCTACCTGTTTAATGACCATGTTAAACCTAAATGGACTCTTAACTATCTGCACTATTAATATCACCACTATTACCCATCATTCCTCTGACCATCACTGCCATGACTATATTAAGTTATTCTACACCATGATTATTATATTATGATTATGATCAGAGCAGTTCAGCAGTTTAGATGGTTTGGTAGTTTTTATCATTAATGTTTAAATAGTTCTGATCAGAGGGGGACGGGTCGGGTCCCCCTTGTGAGTCTTGGTTCCTCCCAAGGTTTCTTCCTCCAGCTCTGAGGGAGGTTCTCCTTGCCCCTGTTGCTGTTGGCTGCTCACTGGGGGTCTTGGATCCCTCATGTCTTACGTTATTTCTTTTTGTCTTTGTTTTTACTAATTACTATTTATGTAAAGCTGCTTTGTGACGACAACTATTGTAAAAAAGCTACACAAATATGACATTTAAGTGCTGATGATATTCACCATACACAAAAGCATAACAGCTAAAATCATCACAGTAATGGTAAAGCCATACCGCCTACCTCTACACCACAAAGCAATGGGCATCAATAGATTAGGTCGATTCCCAGCTAACAGAGAACATCACAAGAACGTGTAGCAAGGGTTAGGGTTTAAAGGTTCTAAGAGCGTTAGCCTGTAACGCTACAGAAATATTGTTTATAAAAATATGTGATATAATAATGGGTTTAACATTAGTTAGTTAAACATTAATATTATGGAAATACTCAAAGACACATCTCCTACATTATAAATTAAAAACACTCTTACAACCAGATACGTAATATTTAATGAACGTTACATAAAATGTTTTCCAAAATGAAGAACTGGAGCGTTTATTTATATAAATTTATAAAAAGAATACATTCTGAATTCACACTGATAATAAAAATTTTAATTGATGAACTTCCATCACTTACTACCAAAAGTGAAAACCCCAAATTCTATTGTGAGAATAAATTAATAAAGGTTACTGGACTGTTAAAAAAATATTATATCTAAACATTGTTGGAACGTCCAGAAAACCTGACAAACTGAACGTTCTACTAACCAAAAATGGTCAGCCGGGTTGTAAGGAAGGGTGGTGTGTGCTGGTGTGTGTGTGTGTGAGCTGGTAAGAGCTCCAGTGCTGCTAAAAGCAATGCTCTGTTAAGTGCAGTGGCTCTTTTGTGCATCAGTCAGTCTGAAGGAAGCCAGCGTGAGGATAGAAGGGTGGATGACTCTCCTGATTTGGAAAGCATGGAGTTCGGGCAGTTGGCCTTACCTCATGGTGTAGAGGATAGTTCCGTTCTGCATGATGCGGAACAGCTTGTTGGGAGTGGTCATGTTGTGGGAAATGGAGCGCTTGCCATTGCGGAAGAATGTGTCCGGCGTCCAGATTTTGCTGACCATCAGGTTGTTCAGACGCAGAATGTCGATGGGGCCCTTGAACTTGAGCCGCTCGTCTATCCACGTCTGACGAAAGAACACGTCCATCGTGTATTCCTGAATGACGGGAATATGTGGCATTTTTATTACAATACAGTGCTCTTGATAGGAACGTCAGTAGCACTGAACATATATAGATTTTCTAATATGCATAACAATATTCTATTTTTTTTTCTGGCACATTTATCAATATCAATATTTACCTGTGTAATAATCTACAGCTATCGTCTGAATTTACTGTAGAAATTCCTTTAGTACAACATTACAAACTTAATGATGCTCTATTATGCAATATTGAAAAAAATACAGGCAAAAAAAAATCAAATATAAAAATTAAAACAGGACATTCTGACAGGACAAGCTAAACGCAAGCTAATATGCTAAGTTCAAACTAACATGCTAGCTGCGGTAATCTGCCCTAGTACTACACTAACCATGACCAAACCATGAATAATAAAGGTGGCCCTGGTGCCACGTTAAAACATGAACCACAAGCTAACATGCTAACCACTACCCAAAGCCCTATTGCCAAGCTAACTAGCTCAGCGTGATCGTTATTACAATATTTGGATACAGATTTAAAAATAAAATACACAAAAATAAACAATAAATATTGTTTTACTGATCTGCATCAGGTTAAATGAGACTTAAATTAAGAAATTTCATTACAAATTTTTTTAGCTAATATTTTTTTGGTTAGTTAACATGCTAACCACCAACTAAAGCCTTATTGCCAAGCTAACTCGCTCAGCTTGATCATTATTATGATATTTACAAATATTTGGATACACAGATTTAAAAAAATAAAGTTTTACTAAACCGCATCTGGTTAATCAAGACTAAAATGTTAAAATTTCTTTACATTTCATAACATTTGGTTAGCTAACCTGCTAACCACGAACTCAAGCCCTATTGCCAAGCTAACTCACTCAGCATGAGCTAACAAGGCCTAAGCACAGAGATACTGTGCTAATCCCAATCCCACATTTTCTCCATAATTTTAGAGTAGCCAATTACCCAGCCCACTCGTTAGTACTCTCCACCTATCGCACTTAACACCACCGACACTGGGAGGGTGAGGACTGACACATATGTTAAATATTATTCAATATCGACATCACTGCGATATCCGTGCTAGTTTGTGCCCAATCTGACAGTTCACAATCCAGTCGGAGAGCTAGGCGTCCCCAAACTTGTGGCAGTCACTGTTTGACAGTAATAAGAGGTGCTTCTGTCATGTTTTGTCCGAGCTGAGCCGTCTACAGCAGTGCCTTCACCAGCCGAGACCTCACTCCTGCCTACAGATTAGAAACACGTCCAAAAAACAGCATCTCCTGCAAAACGAGTCCGCCTCAGCGCCAGCAGGTTTTATCCAACACCATGTTCCCGTGCTCCGGAGTCGTGCACAGAGACTTATCCATACTGCCTATCGGATTGTCACAGCGCATCACACGGCAGCGCGGGGGATAGTATGGCGTGAAGGGGAATAAAACTCAGCTCAGCTGGGACCCTCACTGACAGGGATTGTCAACCAGATTAAAATCGCTAAGCTAAGCTGCTCTAATGACATCCTGCCCAAATGCCAGAATAATGAAGGCTGGAGTGGACATGACTTGAGGCAGTGGACGTAAAAGAACTGGAAGCAATTACTGCCGACATTCTAGCCAGTAAAATACTGGTGTGTGCATGTATACAGTATAACACAGTACACACTCCTGTGCATGTGTACATGGGTGATATGGGGAAAATATTATGACACTTAAAGACTGAATGAATATGATCATTATTATATATTATTGTATTTGGATACACAGATAAAAAAATATATGAAATAAATTACACAATGAATACTGTGTATGAGACTAAAAGACTATTTTTTTTTTTTAAATTTTGACGACTCACTGTATGTGATTGTGCTTCATGTTTACTCACATACCATTTCCACGTCCGACACGGGACCAAAGCTGGTGACAAAAATGTCAGTTTTGACCTCAGTGACTGGACCTATAAGCAGAAAACAGTGTTTTTTTAAGAAAAAAAATAATACTTAAATACTTAAATACTAATACTTAAATACTTAAGTACACCAACAATTTAAGATGGATCTGCATTATTATTATTATTATATATATTTTTATTAATTTATCCAAAGAATCAAATGTGATAGACCAGGATTTCCCCAGTTTGGAATATATATATATATATCATCACAGTACAGAAAAACACACATCTCCCAAATTGAAATCTTTTTAGAAAATGGAAATATATTAAAAATTATAATGCAAAATAAAGAAGCAGGCCTTTATTCCTGTTATTTTGGAGGATTTATATCATCATGGATTTTTTTTTTACATAAAACAGAGATAGAGGATTATTCATGGGCCACTGGTTATTATTATTAGTATTGTTATTATTATTGTTATTATTATTATTATATTTAGTAGTAGTAGTAGTGAATAGTGATGATATGCCACCCCTACTTGCCTAAATCAACTAACTCAACAAGCCTAAATGAATAATAATTAAACAGTTTAGCTCAATCCCAGCTTAACTAACAGTACTGCCATTCATTAACTTCAGGAGACTGCATCAGTGTATCAGTTCTAAAACAAACAATCAACTACATAAACCTGCAGAAAGCTACACTTTAATAGTCAAAATAATACCAATATTTAACATAAAAGAGCCAAAAGGAAGCAAGGAATTAGAAAAGCCAATGAAGAACCACTGTAAGTTCCCTTTTGCTTCTTTCAGTGGGCTGTTCCTTAAAGAACTGCTGTCTGGAAGTGTGAAGTGTTAGCTTTCAAAGCCTAAAAAAGTTTCACACAATGTACGTTTTCTTAAATCACACATCCCAACCAAAAGCCGTTAACCGTACTTTTAAGATGGGTGATATATGGATATTCTTTGGTTGTGTCTAGAACCCAGTTTTATATAAAGTAGTTTATATACAGTAGTCTATCATATAAAGGCCTGTTAAGAAGCCCTATATAGTAACAAATGTACTGAATGCTAGGCTTATTATTCAGTTATTAATCCCAATGCAGCAGTTTGATTTAGCATAGCTGGTGGAGTCCCTCAGGGTTCTATTTTAGGGCCTATGAAACTGGTTTAACAGTGACAGTAATGTAGTTTTGAAGACGTTTGGGCTATGATACAGTCTAAAGGGGTTATATTTACATTTCACACTGAGATCTATATATATGTATATATATATATATATATATATATATATATATATACAGTATGTGTGATGTAAAGTATCAGTGTTCAGTGTTTATTTCTGCTTGCTGTTCTATACTGATGGCGTCGAGGAGAGGACGGTTAGCTGCAGTGTGTGTCGTTTGCTGGAAACTCTTTAAAACCCATAAACACTAAATAAACAGTGATTTTCTTTCTGTAAACGAGCGTCTGGCTGCTCATCGCTACCAGTACACAGCACACTTCCCTCTGAAGGCATTTCAAGAGACGAAAGCAGAACAATCAGAACGAGTTCTGGCACACTCTGAAATATAAAGGAGCCACAAAGGGTTCTCCGAGCGATGGAACAGGAAAAAACACTGTTAGTTCCGTACAGCAGCAGTTCTCAATCCGCAGGGTCCGCAGGGTCCGCTGGGACGGTTCCAAGTTCGATCAAACCCAACCCAGAACACTGGGACAGAGAAAACGTGAGGACCACCTGGAGGCTCCCCAGAGCCACCGCCCTGAGCATGACAATCTGGTTCTATACTGATATACGGGTTCTATTTAGATACGTTACATTACACGGAGGTTCTTTAAAAGGCTCTCCACACTCACACACATCTCATTAACAAGGGTTCTCTACAGCAGCGGTTCTCAAACCAGCCCCCAGATTGCCCTTGAGATTCAGCGGCCCCTGAAAAGAAACAGTTGGAGAACCACTGCACTAAAGAACCATGTTTGGAAACCAGATTTGTGTGAAGTGTGAAGAACCCTTGAATGGTTCCACACTGATATATACTTGAAATGAAACTTTGAAAAGGTTCTTTACGCTCTCACACATCTCCTTCACAACAAGGGTTCTCTAAACCAGTCCCCAGTGTACGTTTGGAGAACGTTCAGATGGTTTGATACTAATTTAAGGGTTCTTCATAGATAGGTTCCGTTAAATGTTTCAATAAGTTTCATCCAACTTAAGCAAAAGTTTCTAGAAGGTGGTTCCCAAACCGGTACCCAGACACATAGAGAGTGAAGAGGACTAACCACGGTTCTCTAAAGCAATGGTTCTCAAACCAGACCCTGATATCTGACAATCCCTGAGGAGCAGAAGGAGGAGGAGGAGGAGGATGCTCCAATGCATCATCTACTGAAAAGCTGCTTGATGAAGCTGCAGTGGTTCTCCTATGGCATGGTGTGGAGAACCCTTCCTGCAGCAGCTGTACATTAGAACTGAGCTCGTTAACTTCACTCCTGTGAACTTCAATGAGAAAACCTCGTAATGCTGCGTTCTAGGAGAAAGAGCTGCAGTACCTCCAAAGCCTGGCCGCAGTCTGTTGTCGTATCCGTCCAGTAATCTGTCCAGGATGCGCGTGATGTTATCCAAATAGATGCTGGACTCAGTCGGTGCGTTTGACCAGACCTGACACACACTGCAGAACACACACACACACACACACACACAAACACACTCAGTTTCTACCACTTTAAAAGTTTCCTGCACGGTCACACTCCTCCCTACATAAGCACATATAAGCGCAAATACGCGCGCGCTGCTGTTGTTGCCACGCTGCAACAAATAAACACGCGAAGAAACCAATCAACAAACACTGCGCGCGCTACAACTGTGAATCAAACAAACAAACAAAAAGCACGAGCGCGAAATACGTCAAAAAAGTGCACTTTCCTACTTACCAAGACAGGAGAACGCACGTGCGCATCCAAGCCATGGCTCTTTCTCACTCTCTCTCTCTCTCTCTCTCTCTCTCTGAGCGCGCGCTGTGGCACGAGGAAGGGTGGGTGGTGGGGGTAGTTGGTGGAGAGAGAGGGAGAGTGTATGAGTGTGTGTGTGTGTGTGTGTGTGTGTGTTTGGAGGCGGGGGTAGTGGTGGTGGTGGTGGAGGAGGATAGTAAACTGTCCCCCACCCTCCTCCTCCTCCTCCTCCTCCTCCTCCTCCTCCTCCTCCACCTCCCATCCGCCACAGACAAGTGTTTGCGCGCGCTCCAGCGCTATTGCTGTGGAGGAGTTTGCGAGCGCGCAGGCGCGCGCACAGCAGGAGGCATGATGGGAGATTCTTGACACAACAACACTGTTATGTGACCAACTGTGGACTGCACACTAATACTACAGGGTCCTGGAGAGACCCTGTCCTGCTCATTCAGGGGTCCCCCTGCCCCCAGCAAGTCCTTTCAGAGTTCAGGGGTGTGTTGGAGCAGGGAGTCCACTGAAATGTGCAGGGCAGGGTGCTTCCGGGACCTGGGTTGAGAACCCTGCTATGCGGTACGGTACTGTAGAGTGTGTACACTGTAGCAGGATAGGCAGGTGTATCCTTGGGCCAGTGTAGTGTTGGGAGTCTTGCCCAAGGACTCTTATTGGTGTAGAACAGCAGCTCAGTCACCCAGACCAGGAATCGAACCCCAGTCTCCCACATGGTGGGGTAGCGTACTAGCAGGTAGTGGTGTTTATGTGTTGCACCACACCACTCAGTACTGTCCAAATTCTACCTGTGAACGGGTATGATGCATTATGGTCCGGTATTGCTAACAATGCTAACCTGGGGCAATGCTAATACTGCTAATTTGGGACATGTTTTGGTTAGATTCGCCATAAAACACCAGTCTAGCTAAACTCCAAAGTCTAGCGACTGTTCTGGGAGATGTTTAGAAATAGCATCTGATTCTTGGAATGTTTAACTGGGTGTGACGTCATTCCCAGCTCCGACACACAGCTTCCGAGGTAAATGGAAGTCAGTATAACCCGTTCAGTGCTATTCGGAAGTGATCAAGACGAGCGTCCAGACTTTTTACTGTCCTGCACCAAAGTGGAGGAGTGAACTTCCCCTGGGTGTCTGAACAGCAGAGTCCAACACTCACTGTCCTCAAACCCAGACTGAAGACCCTCCTCTTCCGAGTACTCAGGCGAAGAGAAGAGTATTATGGTCTCCATATTGACTTGTGTTTAGTAGAGTCTAAGATTAGAGGATCTGAATTTTAGTCTATTTAAACTAGCTGAGGTTCTTCTTCAGTAAACAGTGAAGCTCTTCTGGAAGAACTCTGGAGAAGAGCGTCTGCTGAATGCTGGAAATGTAAATGAAGCGTTGCTAAGACAACGTAAGTCACTGCAATATTTCTACCAAGGCAAAAATTCCTTTTATATTTACTTTACTTAATTATCTTAATTGAGCCATTGTACACTATTAAGGTATAATTACAAAAACTCTTCAAACTGTCCAAATACTTATGGACCTGACTGTATAACAGAAAATAGTAGAATAGAAACTACTGTGTTTTAGATGTTTTATTTAATAATTAATGTTATGCAAAAAATCAAAGTATCTGCAACCTCAAAGTGTTTTATATCTTTAATAAAACAAACTATAATAAGAATATAAAGCAGGGGTGTGTGTGGAGGGGTATGAAACCACTTCTGTTCAGACAGCAGTGCAGAGTCATGACTGAAAGTAAACTTCCATAACCTGCAGACGTTTTATCGCTTACTGTTAAGTGAAACCAATCAATACTTGTGCTTTATTTCAAGTAAAATCAATATTATTAGCCAACATTAGCTTGCTTTGAAGCTATTTTGTTTATTTCCATTAGGGACACTAATAGTTATAGTCCATTTTATGATATTCAACAATTTATAGCTGAAAATGAAGTTATTTTTATGCACATTTGAACATTTTCTGCTTAATGATATTAAAGTAGTTGACTGACATTAGCCTACTAGCTGAGTTAGCTACATCATTAGCTAATCTAGCTCACTAAGTGAACTTCGTCAGACCACTACTCCATATCTTCTGTCAGCAGGGTTGGGTAGTAATGGAATACACGTGTCAGTTTGTGCTTTCTTGCCATGTGTATGTTTACAGGTACAGCTGCCTAAATAAAACAGACTTTTACTTTCTTTTTTTAATCACACACAGAGCAGCGCCCCCGGTGGAGAACCCTGAGCTTGCCACTGCAGTAAACGGTCATGCTGACTAGACGTGGCAGTGAACCAGAAACACTTGCAGGGATGAAACGATGCAAGACTTTATTAAAAAGGGTAAAGAAAACACCAACCAGGGAATATAAAGAAGACTGGATAACACCGGGATGCAGCAATCTACAGCAACTGAACCACGACTGAGCAAAACAACAAACTGGTAACTTGGGACAGGGTGCTAGGAACTAAACAGGGTAGGTAAAAGCAAGGGAACTGAGCAGTACTCAGAAGGGACACAGGGATAAGGAGCCGAGCTTGGGTCGAAAGTCGAAAACTAAACACGAAGCAGAGCTTCAGACAGGGCAACGAGAAACCCAAACAAAACACGAAGCAGAGCTTCAGACAGGGCAACGAGAAACCCAAACAAAACACGAAGCAGAGCTTCAGACAGGGCAACGAGAAACCCAAACAAAACACGAAGCAGAGCTTCAGACAGGGCAACGAGAAACCCAAACAAAACACGAAGCAGAGCTTCAGACAGGGCAACGAGAAACCCAAACAAAACACAAAGCAGAGCTTCAGACAGGGCAACGAGAAACCCAAACAAAACACGAAGCAGAGCTTCAGACAGGGCAACGAGAAACCCAAACAAAACACAAAGCAGAGCTTCAGACAGGGCAACGAGAAACCCAAACAAAACACGAAGCAGAGCTTCAGACAGGGCAACGAGAAACCCAAACAAAACACAAAGCAGAGCTTCAGACAGGGCAACGAGAAACCCAAACAAAACACGAAGCAGAGCTTCAGACAGGGCAACGAGAAACCCAAACAAAACACAAAGCAGAGCTTCAGACAGGGCAACGAGAAACCCAAACAAAACACGAAGCAGAGCTTCAGACAGGGCAACGAGAAACCCAAACAAAACACGAAGCAGAGCATAGGCAGAACTGGGGCAAACCAAACAAAACCAACAAAGAATCCATGTAGACGAGCTGGAACTGTTGCATGAGAACCAGTCCAAAAGTAAAATCTGAATTATTGGAGGTAATCCGATTATGTTTAATATAGTAATTCACTGAATTCTAAGTGCAGGTGGGTTCAGGTACCTGTAGAGCTCCGTACACAGTCCAGGAGAACTGCTGATACTGTAAGGCTCACCTCTTGTGGTGCAGATGGAGCCATAGAACTGTCCGAACATCCAGTTCAGCCAGAGACGTTAGGAAAGAGGAGGGCGGCCACTGGTTCGAATATGAATAGGAGGTCTCGTAATGTTCAGCTTGCTGGTTCCACAGCAGTTTCAAATCTGGTCTGAGTCATTGCAGCATTGCGGCTTTGCACAGAGGCCTCTGAGTGAACCGACTGCTGTTATCACAAACATCAGCACGGTTAGGATGCTTCCCAACCAATCAGATTGTGAGGTTGGAACTAGCTGTTTGTATAACAACTTCTAATGCACTTTTATTGAAACCCGAAGCTCCAGCTGGAGTGTGTTCCTACAACCCAGTGATGCTGGGTCTGTGAGCTTGGTTAACCCCCTTAAACTACTAACCTAATTTTTGAGTAAAAATTTTAAGACATATTAAAGACAACTACTAATTATTGATTAACTGCTATAAACGTAATATGCAGCCCAAGTCATTTGAGGGTGAGAAATTAAACTTTGGAGCAACATACAGGCTTTTTAGTGTTTACAGGGTTAACTCCTAAAACTCTTATTAATAAGTTATTACTCATATTTAAAGGCTTTAAATATCACACCCACATCTCTATCACAAATATACTTTTTTATGGATGCAAAAGTGGTTCTTCTATGGAATCGCCTTGCACAGCTGTACAGATGTTAAATTTTTTTAATGTTTATATCATTATATCTGTACATAATAGGGTTTTTTACTGTAAGTGTTGCTTACTTTTAAATGAAACCAATCAATACATGTGCTTTATTTCAAGTAAAATATTCAAGTACAATATTATTAGCCAACATTAGCCATGATTAGCTTGCTATGAAGCTATATTGTTTATTTCCATAAGGGACACTAATAGTTGTAATTCATTGTATGATATTATCAATTTATAGCTGAAAGTGAAGTTATTTTTATGTACATATGAACATTTTCTGCTTAATGATATTAAAGTAGTTAGTAGACTAACATTAGCCTACTAGCTGAGCTACATCACTAGCTAATCTAGCTCACTAAGTACACTTGGTTTGACTACACCTAATTATTACTACTAATTATTTATTAACTGCTATAAACGTAATATGCAGCATGTCATTTAAGGGTGAGAAATTGAACTTTGGGGCCACATACAGGCTTTGTAAGGTTTAAAGGGTTAACCCTTAAAACTCTTATGAATTAGTTATTACTCATATTTAAAGGCTTAAAAAGTAAAATATTTGATGGTTCATCACACCCACATGTCTATCACAAAGCCTTGCACAGCTGTACAGATGTTAATTTTCTGTAAATTGTTATATAATTATATCTGTACATAATTTTTTTTTGTTTTTTTTACTGCTTACTGTTAAGTAAAACCAACCAATATGTGTCCTTTATTTAAAGTAAAATCAATATTATTAGCCAACATTAGCTTGCTATGAAGCTATTTAGTTTATTTCCATTAGGGACACTAATAGTTGTAATTCATTTTATGATATTCAAACTTTACTGTATATCATTTATAGCAAAAGAAATTGGTTATTTGTATGTACATATGAACATTTTCTGCTTAATGATTTTAACATAGTTGACTAACATTAGCCCATTACATCACTAGCTAATCTAGCTCATTAAATACACTTGGTTTATTAAAACTCTTATTAATAAGTTATTACTCATATTATTATCATTAAAGGCTTTAAAAGTTAAATATTTAATAGTTTTGGTTCCATAAAAAAACAATGTTTAGCACACTCACCTCTCTATCACAAATATGCTTCTTTGTGGATGCAAAAGTGGTTCTTCTATGGCATCGCCTTGCACAGCTGTACAGATGTTAATTTTCTTTAATGTTTATTTAATTATATATGTTCATAATAGGGTTTGGGTTTTTTTTACAGCTCTTAATTACTTTTAGTACTTTTTAAACATATAACTTATTCTATGTATTGTTTAGTGTATTTTTCTCTCTCAGTGTAAAACTGATATTATAAAATAGATTCTGATTCTGATTCTGATAGATGTTGCTACAGATGTCCTGAATTAAACTATATTTTAAGTCAGTAGGAAACTGGGTCACTTTGATGTTTTGTCCAGACTATGCTTTAAAACGACCTCCCAGTAAGAGTGGACAGCTTGACTGGAAAAGCTCATACTGGATCAGGTCTCCTTATCCTTCGTTCTGGGCGCAGATATAATGAAACAAGTGCTTATGGGAAGTCATACTGGTCTCAATTTGGGGTCATAAAGGCCGTCTTCTGCCAATGCAGAGGAAATGGCCCATTATGTTCCACACGAATCAAGTAGTGGCCAGTGGGCCGGCGCTTTAAAACCTCACATTCATGCCGGTGGATTAGGGTAATGGACCAGGGTCTCTTTCAGTCGCTGACATTACACTCAATGCCAAACTGATTCACACTACAGCAATCTGAATAAACTCTCCACCGCAGAGCCAGCTTGGCTGGAGCGCCGCATCCATTAGTTGAGAGTGAGTCATATTGTCCTGGAATGTGTACCGGGAGAGCGATGCTGCTACAGCACGGCTACAAGGCTTTATATTCCTGCACTGCCACTGAATCAGCGTTCAGTCAGACATTCATGAAAAAGATCTCTCCATTTACGGAGCAGAGACCGGGCAGAGTACAGTTACACTAACATCACACGCTATAATGTGTGTGTGTATATATATATATACACACCCCTTCTAATTAATGCATTCAGCTTCTTTAAGCTGCACCCATTGCTGACACAGATGTGCAAATGCACACATACACAGCTTGTCTAGTCCCTGTAGAGAAGAAGTACTGCCAATAGAATAGGACTCTCTGGAGCAGATCAACTAGATCACCCTATTGGCTCCATGCTGCATAATACCAGGCGTGGGCTAGAGGGGTATAAAGCCCCCCTACATTGAGGAGCTGTGGAGCAGTGGAAGAGCTGGGTTCTCTGGAATGATGGTGGAGGAGCTCCATCCAATACTTTTGGGATAAGGAGTTGGGGATGATGAGGTGGGGTGGTGATCATCAACACCAACATCCTGACCTTACCAACACTACCGATTGCAATCAAATTCTCACAGCAATGTTCCTTCTCCAAAATTTAGTAGAAAGTCTTCTTCCCTGGACAGTAGAGACAGTTACGAAAGCAGAATGTCACAATACTGTACATATATTATATTATATTATATTATATTATATTAAATAGGACTGTGCAGTTTAGGTTAAATGAATGCAGAGACAAACATACAATCATAAGGCCTAAGTATTATAATATAGTTATTTGTATTTGGCAACTTTTTTTTTCACTTTGATGAAACCAATGTAAAAAAACTGTGTGAAAATATTTTAATAAAACCTAATAATATAATAAAGGGTTTTGACAATTAATGCATTACACCTTTTATCAGTCATGTAATAATTACATAGCTGGGTCTTATTACCTGTTAAAGTTGCTCATTTGTAATACTACAATATTGGGAATTCATGCTACAGCTATATCATTGGTCCAAATCACGCATAAAGGAAACAATAGAAATGGAAGTGTCAAAATTTCAGTATTGATTCGCCCATCTGTTACAACCCACAGTTGCAATATCCAATTAGTCTTCATGCTGCTGTTGTGTTGTTCTTGTGTGTGTATTGCTGTGTGCAGTCCTGTGAGTGGCCACCAGGGGAGCAGGTAGTTTTGAGTGTTTTGGGTTCTTTTGTTTCAGTTTTAGTTGGTTTGGGTTTAGGTGTAGGTGTTTGGTCTGGCAGAGGGTCTGGGGCGGGGGGGGGGGGGGGTCACTCACTTTCCTAGACCGGGTCGCAACACCATCCCTAATAAGTGGGACTTTAAAGGTGCCCCACAATGTAAATATTGAGTATGTACATTGTGGGTTGATGTATAAATAATAAATAAGTGACTTGAAGTGATTGGGGTGAAATTAACAAGCCCATTTACCACCCTGTTATTTACCTTAGAGAAACCTGGTTTTCTTTTTATGTCGGACTCATGGAAAAATATATAATACAAAAATATTTATGATTTCTGCTCTGATTGGCTGGTTCACATCATTGCAATATCTTACAAGACCCATGTAACCTAGCCTAGCCTAGCCTAGCTGTGTTTTTAATACTGTATAGTGTTGTCCTCTGTGTCTTTTTGGTGTTTTGTCGGTGTGGTGTGTGCAGTTAGCTGTAGAGACTGTAGCTGGTCGGTAAGGGTTAGCTTTTTCACTAGCATTAGCTTAGCTTGGGTTTAGCTTCCTCTGCACTTTTCAGTTCCCCGTCTGATGTGTGTTTAGCTCCAGTGTGGTTCGGCTGGCGTAGTCCAGGTCGGACAATGGAGAGAAGATATGGTAAAAGCCAATCAGCCAGGGTTCATTTTCAGTCTAGCGCTGCTCCACCATGATTGGCGTCCTCACTCACTTAATTTGAGCTCCCCTTCTGCGGGCACAGGCACAGGAAAAGCCACGGCCATGACAAGGCCTGGTTCCTGCACCAACACGTATTCCCATAACCAGCAGATTCTGGAGGTGATAAGCTGATCTCCAATATCAACACCACCATATTCTCCCAAAGCTGCTGTCGTGTTTTACTGTGAGGTAAAGGTTGTCTCTAGTAGGCGGGGTTTATGTAAATGTAGCGGTGTAAATATAATGAGTCAAACCTGTGATGTAACAGTTTTGGGGTTACAGAATTGGCCCATTTTAGAGCTCTGTTCTGGTTCTGCTGGATGTTCTTTTGAAGGAGGAACAGCAGTGTTTGAGGTTCCCAGTTCTTCACGTCTATGACCATGACCAGATAAACACAGTTTTGAAAGGTGGTCTTCTAAACTGCACCTGATTTGGTCCAGTTTCTTAATTAAGACTAATTAAGAGCTTAGTCAGGCAGTTGTGAGCATGTAAACACAATCAGTGTAACATCCAGTGTCAGAAACCACATCATTAGGTCTATTAGAGACTACCGAACACCTCCACATGGTTGAGAAGAGTGTGTGATAATTTAGATGTTGAGTGGGGAGCACTCTAATTAATGTACAGAAGCTTTTATTATTTGTTATTTAAGTACATGAGTATATGAGACTCATTAGGACTAAGTCTAGTATCGCTCTTAGGTTGAGGTGGACTCGGAAATTGTCAGACGCTTCTGTCTGAGGTAACGTTACTTAGGTTTTTCTACCATTATTAAAAGTCAACAGTCCATTCAAACAGAATAAAGCAGTCTGTTCTCTACAGCCTACATTAAATTTACACTCTGATTGGCTAAAAGCGAAAAACAAACTTGTCTTGTTCAGCATCCAATCAATTAACACATTTCATTTTTACCTGCTCAGTTTAAATTACCATGTCTGAATCTGGAATTATTATAATAATGAAAATAGATGGAATGGATGTTGTTGGTTTATATTCTGTTGGCTTTATGTGTCTGGTTAGGTTTTAGAGGAAAGGACACAGACTCACCAGTGTTAAATTAACTTAGTTGAATATATATATATATATATAAAATAGGCTATATGATTAATTATATCATGTATGAGGATTTTTTCATTCCCTGTTATTTTTATTTTTAAAATCTTAATTTGGTCTCTTCTTAGTCTTGACTCAGATTCAATGTGTCCCAATTTTGGTCTTGACGTGGCCTCAGCTCTAACGGTCTTGACTACAACACTACATGATCGCTACAAGGAAGCAAAGTTCAGACACTAAACATGACTTGGCTACTTGACTTCATTTGAGATAAAGGGAGAATTGGGTACATTTTCCTATTATAGTGGAGCTGCTGCACACGGATGAAACTATTCATTATGATGTCCCAATCTGAATGGAACAGAGAAAGGCCTGAACTTTGGCAGACACAGCGGAGCAGAAAGAAGTCGAAAGCCCGGAGATCAGCCAGGCGGAGCAGGAACTGGGAGGAAAACCAAAGCCAGGCTGGCCACTGGAGTGTGAACGCGGGGGCTAAAGGTGTGCCAAACGGCCGCGGACACCACGCTGCTGAGCCCAAATGTTTTTCACTCGCTCCGTATGGAAGTGCATGACACCATGCTGCACTCGCAACCAGTGAAAACAAACAAAAAAAGCAACACATGCTTACACACACACACACAGACACACACACACACACACACAAGCAAACACACACACACACACACAGACACAAGCAAACACATAAAATACTGGAACACAGTCCCTCTCACAGCTGAAATGAGTCCTGCCCTGCACGCAAACGGCAGCCTGTGAGAGATTGTTCCAAAATGCACAATTAAAAAGAAGCCTGATGAGCTCAGACCAACAGAGGCATGAATGTTTCATTTATGTCCTAAATAATCTTAGTCGTTACTGACTCTCCCTAATTGAACCTCCTCAAATGTGCTTCTTCATGGATAATGCATTGTTATGAAGCAGCGAGTTCCTCTGAAAAGGGTTATGGCATTATTTATTATGTGCAGTCATTTTCCATCTGATATACACTCTTAATGAAGGCTGAGAATCTCCTTGTAAAGGTTTACTGATGATAAAAGAGCTGTATGAAAAGGTTTAACTTTACACAAATGCCGGAGTTATGACCACAAAACAGCGTCATCATCATTAAACCTTTACACACAGCCTTTATCATCATCACTAAACCTTTACACACAGCCTTTATCATCATCACTAAACCTTTACACACAGCCTTTATCATCATCACTAAAGCTTTACACACAGCCTTTATCACCATCACTAAACCTTTACACACAGCCTTTATCACATCACTAAACCTTTACACACAGCCTTTATCATCACTAAACCTTTACACACGGCCTTTATCAACATCACTAAACCTTTACACACAGCCTTTATCACCATCACTAAACCTTTACACACAGCCTTTATCATCATCACTAAACCTTTACACACAGCCTTTATCATCATCACTAAACCATTACACACAGCCTTTATCACCATCACTAAACCTTTACACACAGCCTTTATCACCATGACTCAACCTTTACACACAGCCTTTATCACCATCACTAAACCTTTACACACAGCCTTTATCATCATCACTAAACCTTTACACACAGCCTTTATCATCATCACTAAACCTTTACACACAGCCTTTATCACCATCACTAAACCTTTACACACGGCCTTTATCATCACTAAACCTTTACACAAAGCCTTTATCATCATCACTAAACCTTTACACACAGCCTTTATCATCATCACTAAACCTTTACACACAGCCTTTATCACCATCACTCAACCTTTACACACAGTCTTTATCATCATCACTAAACCTTTGCACACAGCCTTTATTATCATTACTAAACCTTTACACACAGCCTTTATCATTTTTTTTATTAACCTTTACACACAGTCTTTATCATTATCAATAAAGCTTTACACACAGCCTTTATCATCGCCACTAAACCTTTACAAACAGCCTTTATCGTCATCAATAAACCTTTACACACAGCCTTTATCATCATCACTAAACCTTTACACACAGCCTTTATCACCATCACTAAACCTTTACACAAAGCCTTTATCATCATCACTAAACCTTTGCACACAGCCTTTATTATCATTACTAAACCTTTACACACAGCCTTTATCATTTTCATTAACCTTTACACACAGTCTTTATCATTATCAATAAAGCTTTACACACAGCCTTTATCATCGCCACTAAACCTTTACAAACAGCCTTTATCGTCATCAATAAACCTTTACACACAGCCTTTATCATCATCACTCAACCTTTACACACAGCCTTTATCACCATCCCTAAAGCTTTACACACAGCCTTTATCACCATCACTAAACCTTTACACACAGCCTTTATCACCATCACTAAACCTTTACACACAGCCTTTATCACATCACTAAACCTTTACACACAGCCTTTATCACCATCACTAAACCTTTACACACAGCCTTTATCATCACTAAACCTTTACACACAGCCTTTATCAACATCACTAAACCTTTACACACAGCCTTTATCATCACTAAACCTTTACACACAGCCTTTATCACAATCACTAAACCTTTACACACAGCCTTTATCATTTTCATTAACCTTGACACACAGCCTTTATCAACATCACTAAACCTTTACACACAGCCTTTATCACCATCACTAAACTTTACAAACAGCCTTTATCACATCACTAAACCTTTACACACAGCCTTTATCATCATCACTCAACCTTTACACACAGCCTTTATCATCATCACTAAAGCTTTACACACAGCCTTTATCACCATCACTAAACCTTTACACACAGCCTTTATCACATCACTAAACCTTTACACACAGCCTTTATCATCACTAAACCTTTACACACAGCCTTTATCAACATCACTAAACCTTTACACACAGCCTTTATCAACATCACTAAACCTTTACACACGGCCTTTATCAACATCACTAAACCTTTACAAACAGCCTTTATCACCATCACTAAACCTTTACACACAGCCTTTATCACATCACTAAACCTTTACACACAGCCTTTATCACCATCACTAAACCTTTACACACAGCCTTTATCATCACTAAACCTTTACACACAGCCTTTATCAACATCACTAAACCTTTACACACAGCCTTTATCATCATCACTAAAGCTTTACACACAGCCTTTATCATCATCACTAAACCTTTACACACAACCTTTATCATCATCACTAAAGCTTTACACACAGCCTTTATCATCATCACTAAACCTTTACACACAACCTTTATTATCATCAATAAACCTTTACATGCAGCCTTTATCATTTTCACTAAACCTTTACACACAAACTTTATCATCACTAATCCTTTACACACAGTCTTTATCATCACTAAACCTTTTACACACAGCCTTTATCATCATCACTAAACCATTACACAAAGCCTTTATCATCACTAAACCTTTACACACAGCCTTTATCATCATCACTAAACCATTACACAAAGCCTTTATCATCACTAAACCTTTACACACAGCCTTTATCATCATCACCAAACCTTTACACAAAGCCTTTATCATAACTGAACCTTTACACACAGCCTTTATCACATCACTAAACCTTTACACACAGCCTTTATCATCACTAAACCTTTACACACAGCCTTTATCACCATCACTAAACCTTTACACACAGCCTTTATCATCATCACTAAACCTTTACACAAAGCCTTTATCACATCACTAAACCTTTACAAACAGCCTTTATCACATCACTAAAGCTTTACACACAGCCTTTATCATCATCACTAAACCTTTACACACAGCCTTTATCACCATCACTAAACCTTTACACACAGCCTTTATCACATCACTAAACCTTTACACACAGCCTTTATCATCATCACTAAACCTTTACACACAGCCTTTATCACATCACTAAACCTTTACACACAGCCTTTATCACCATCACTAAACCTTTACACACAGCCTTTATCATCACTAAACCTTTACACACAGCCTTTATCAACATCACTAAACCTTTACACACAGCCTTTATCATCATCACTAAAGCTTTACACACAGCCTTTATCACCATCACTAAACCTTTACACAAAGCCTTTATCATCACTAAACCTTTACACACAGCCTTTATCATCATCACCAAACCTTTACACAAAGCCTTTATCATAACTGAACCTTTACACAAAGCCTTTATCACATCACTAAACCTTTACACACAGCCTTTATCATCACTAAACCATTACACAAAGCCTTTATCATCACTAAACCTTTACACACAGCCTTTATCATCATCACCAAACCTTTACACAAAGCCTTTATCATAACTGAACCTTTACACACAGCCTTTATCACCATCACTAAACCTTTACACACAGCCTTTATCATCACTAAACCTTTACACACAGCCTTTATCACCATCACTAAACCTTTACACACAGCCTTTATCATCATCACTAAACCTTTGCACAAAGCCTTTATCACATCACTCAACCTTTACACACAGCCTTTATCACCATCACTAAACCTTTACACACAGCCTTTATCATCATCACTAAACCTTTGCACAAAGCCTTTATCACATCACTCAACCTTTACACACAGCCTTTATCACCATCACTAAAGCTTTACACACAGCCTTTATCATCATCACTAAACCTTTACACACAGCCTTTATCACCATCACTAAACCTTTACACACAGCCTTTATCACATCACTAAACCTTTACACACAGCCTTTATCATCATCACTAAACCTTTACACACAGCCTTTATCACCATCACTAAACCTTTACACACAGCCTTTATCACCATCACTAAACCTTTACACACAGCCTTTATCATCACTAAACCTTTACACACAGCCTTTAACACCATCAATAAACCTTTACACACAGCCTTTATCATCACTAAACCTTTACACACAACCAATATCATCATTAAACCTTTACACACAGCTTTTATCATCATCACTAAACCTTTACACACAGCCTTTATCATCATCACTAAACCTTTACACACAGTCTTTATCATCACTAAACCTTTACACGCAGCCTTTATCATCATCACTAAACCTTTACACACAGCCTTTTTCACTAAACCTTTACACACAGCCTTTATCATCACTAAACCTTTACACACAGCCTTTATCACCATCACTAAACCTTTACACACAGCCTTTATCATCACTAAACCTTTACACACAGCCTTTATCACCATCACTAAACCTTTACACACAGCCTTTATCATCATCACTAAACCTTTACACACAGCCTTTATCACCATCACTAAACCTTTACACACAGCCATTATCACCATCACTAAACCTTTACACACAGCCTTTATCACCATCACTAAACCTTTACACACAGCCTTTATCATCACTAAACCTTTACACATAGCCTTTATCATCACTAAACCTTTACACACAGCCTTTATCACCATCACTAAACCTTTACACACAGCCTTTATCATCATCACTAAACCTTTACACAAAGCCTTTATCATCACTAAACCTTTACACACAGCCTTTATCATCATCACTAAACCTTTACACAAAGCCTTTATCATCACTAAACCTTTACACACAGCCTTTATCATCATCACTAAACCTTTACACAAAGCCTATCATCACTAAACCTTTACACACAGCCTTTATCATTATCACTAAAGCTTTACACACAGCCTTTATCATCATCACTAAACCTTTACACAAAGCCTTTATCATCACTAAACCTTTACACACAGCCTTTATCATCACTAAACCTTTACACAAAGCCGTTATCATCACTAAACCTTTACACACAGCCTTTATCATCACTAAACCTTTACACACAGCCTTTATCATCACTAAAGCTTTACACACAGCCTTTATCATCACTAAACCTTTACACAAAGCCTTTATCATCACTAAACCTTTACACACAGCCCTTATCATCATCACTAAACCTTTACACACAGCCCTTATCATCATCACTAAACCTTTACACACAGCCTTTATCATCATCACTAAACCTTTACACACAGCCTTTATCATCATCACTGAACCTTTACATGTTACACACATAAAAATATATATTATCAGGCCAGAAACGCCATTCGACTCTACATTTATTTATTATTAGTTTACATGTAGAATTTATTGGGTCGCTAACAGAGGAGTTTTTTAAGACTGGTGAAGTATTAATCACACATGTGAGGTTTTAACAAGATCTACTAAACCCTCCAAAAAATGTTATTGTGGAGAGGAACATGTCCTCCTAACCTTGACCGAAACCCAGCAGGTGTGTTTTCTTTAGGCTGGGAGGGGGCAGGTAATGAGGCGTGTTTGGACTTCCTTTTTCCAGTTAGCTGAACCAAGTCTGAAGACTCGACCGGTGCTGGCACAGTCTTTTTTTCACCAAACCCCCGTCCAACATGCCAGAGTGTGTGTATTTATAAAATGCCAAGAAAACCCATGGCTAACAGGCAGGGCTTGAAGGGGAACAGCATGAGGTCAGTGTGACTGACAGGGCTTTACAGATAAGCTGCCCGATATAAAACCTGTGTCCAAACGTTTGTAGACATCAGACATTTCTTCTGAAATCAAGGGTATTACACAGAAGCTTGTCCCCCTTTGCTGCAGTAACAGGGAAGGCTTTACACGAGATGTTGGAACATTGCTGTGAGGAGTATTTGATTGCATTCAGCCTTGAGAGCAGAAGTATCAGTGAGGTCAGATTCTGATATTGGATTGTTAGTTCTGTAACTCCAACTCTTAAATGAAGAGGATGGAGCTCCATCACTCCAGAGAACCCCACAGCCCAATGCTGAGAGGGAACACTTACCAGCCATAACATTAGTACTATTGCAAGGTGAATTGAAGAACACCGCTGTTCTGGATCCAGTGTCTCCTCTCAAGGGGTGGATCTACATCACAAAGTGAGTGAACAGTCATTTCTTGAACAAATTGTACAAATCAGAGACACTTTGACAAGAACCAAACTGTGATGTTCTAGACGACTGAGTCAGAATATCTCCAGAACATCAGACAGGTCTTGTGGGGTGTTCTCTCCCCGTAGGCAGTGGTCAGTACCTACCTAAAGTTCTCTGAATGGTCAGATCTGTTTTGGCAGCACAAGGGGGATCTACTCGATATTAGGCATGTGGTGCTAATGTTATGGCTGATCAGTTAAACTGTGATTTGCTGTGCTGCTGAGCTTCAGTCTGTTACGTGTTGTGGAACAGCGCACTGACACTAAACACACAGCAGCTATCTGATCATGTGATGAAGTAAGAAGCAGAGATAAAGACAAGAACTTAATCTTTTGCCCTTAAATTAATCCACACAAGTCCTTCATCCAGCCACGATTAACCCCAGCAGACCTACAGCGCCCTCTAGAACTACTGGATTGATTGATAGACAGGCAGGCAGGCGGGCGGGCGGGCGGGCAGGCAGGCAGGCAGGCAGGCAGGCAGGCAGGTAGATAAATAGACAGACAGACAGATAGATAGTTAAATAGACAGACAGACAGATAGATAGATAGATAGATAGATAGATAGATAGATAGATAGATAGACAGGCAGACAGACAGACAGACAGACAGACAGATAGATAGATAGATAGATAGATAGATAAATAGACAGACAGACAGACAGACAGATAGATAGATAAATAGACAGACAGACAGACAGATAGATAGTTAAATAGACAGACAGACAGATAGATAGATAGATAGATAGATAGATAGATAGATAGATAGATAGATAGACAGATAGATAGATAGATAGATAGATAGATAGATAGATAGATAGATAGATAGATATATTCTGCTCAGTACACAGTTGGCTAACTTTGGCCATTATTGTCCTCGTAAAGTTGGCAATGCTGTGATTTCTCCCAAACTCTATAAAAATACTGCTGATTAGTTGGAGTCTGGACTCAGGGCTCCATAGAACCAAATCAGAGCCAGAAAAAGTTTGGGACAACAGGAACATTTACTGAACCAATACCAACCCCCCAGACTCTGATAACCTCAACAAGCCCACTCACTGGCCAATTTATTAGAAACACCTACTTTGTAACTTCTATCTTCCACTGCAAAGGAGGGGTTTCTAATAAAGTGGCCGGTGCTCAATAACACAGTGTTTCTTTGACTTTTTCTGATTGAGTCTAAATTAAAATGTGTCAGTTTTGATTGATCTTGGTTCTGAGCATCATTTCATATTGGTAAGATCAAAGCAGATGCAGAGTCGGGGGAGTTCACCGTGAGAGAGAGATGCAGCCGAACATATTTCCCAGATTCATCTCCTGCTGACGCTCACGCCGAACGCAATGTTGACCCACATTTCATCACACAGGGCTGTGGTGTGGCTCTAAAGCCCGTCTGACAGGCGGAAGCAGAAGAACACAATCAGAGTGGCCCTCATGTTCCCTCACATTCCCTCACTCATCACGCCTGTCCACGTGGAGCCGTCATCCCGATCATTTCTCTGAGAGCTGAAAACCTAAACGCTCAGTTTACAGCAAATTACTGCTGGGACTCAACCAGGTTCCCCTACAGTCTGACACAGTGCTGTAGAACCCTTTCAGTGTGTGTGTAAATAAACACCAGTTCACCGGTTCTCTCAGTGCTGATCAGAACCTTCCTCAGTAGGCTTTTATCTGTATTAACAATTAATATCTTTAATGAATTAATTAATTAATTAATTTAATGTAAATTAATGTATATATATATATATATACATATATATATATATATATATCTTTTCTGCTTCTCTCTCTCTCTCTCTCTCTCTCTCTCTCTCTCTGAAGGGCAGAGCTCGTGTGTTCACTGCTTTTTTGTGTTTTCTTCTTTTATGTCATTGTTTAGTTTGTTTATTTGTTTACATTATGACAGTTTGTTGATTTGTTTACATTATGACAGTTTTGTTGGTTTGTTTATATTATGGATTTATTTATTTATTTTTCATAATTGTGTCATTGATGTTTGTTGATTTCATTTATTTATTTATTTATTTATTTATTTATTTATTCCTTTCTCTAACAAAAACTGTCTGGCTGTGAAGCCTCTGTGTTTCCCAATATAAAAATTTTTTTTTTCATAAAATCATAAAATCAGGTTTCTGCAGATTTCTGGAGGTTCTGCGACCCTCTGTTCATTGCTGTGTGATGCGAGTGTTGGAGATGCAGTGATACGCAGTAATTGTATTAAGTTGGTCAAAAGTATTGGGACATCTGCTCATTCATTGATTCTTCTGAAATCAATGGTATTAAAAAGGAGCATTAGTGAGGTCAGGATGTTGGAAGATGATCCCCACCCCACCTCATCGTCCCCAACTCCCCACCTCATCCCAAAAGTACTGGATGGAGCTCCTCCACCATCATTCCAGAGAACACAGTTCTTCCACTGCTCCACAGCTCCTCAATGCTGGGGGGCTTTATACCCCTCTACTAGCCCACGCCTGGCATTAGGCAGCATGGTGCGATGAGTCCTATTCTATTGGCAGTACTTCTTCTCTACAGGGACTAGACAAGCTGTGTGTGTGCATTTGAAAATCTGTGTCAGCAATGGATGCAGCTTACAGTAGCTGAATGCATTCATTAGAAGGGGTGTCCACAAACATTTGGACATGTAATGTCATTCCCACACATTTGCTAAACATATTAATAATACAGTAGACTGAGTTTAAATAAATAATATAATAAATATATAGTATAAATAATAAATAATAGTATAAATAATAAATATAAATAATATCTAGTTTAAATATAATAATATAATGTAAATTATACATTATATATATTATATTATATACATATAATATATACATGTATATTAGAAAACTATTAGCAGCTATTATTGCTGTGTATTACATCTGACATGATGTCCATATCAATACACACACACACACACACACACACACACACACACACACACACACAACTGCAGCTTTCCACATCTCCAGTTTTATTATACAGTATATAGGGTATAAAGCCTATGGAGCAGTGGAGCTGTGTTCTCTGGAATGATGGTGGTGGAGCGCCATCCAGGAGTTGGAGATGATGAGGTGGGGTGGTGATTATAATCTAACATACTGACCTCATTAACACTCTTGTGGCTGAATGCGATCAAATTCACACAGCAATGTTTCTCCAAAGTCTTCTTCTCTGGACAGTAGAGACAGTTACTCCAACAGAAGCAGGAGAAACTCTTTTAATACCCTTGATTTTAGAAGAAAAACAATGAAGCAGGTGTCCCAATACTTTTGTCCATACAGTGTATTAGGCTGCAGACAGCCTGCAGAAGTACAATAACCGCCTTTTCATTTTCCTCTAATCACTTTAGGAACGTTAGGTAGGAGTTGCAATGCTAGGCCGGTTCTGCTCAGAGTGAACTGACGGCTGTTTACTGGTTTCTGAGTCCGGGCCACGCTGCCAACCTGCCAGTGAGAAAGGATGTCTTAAAGTCCTTCCTCTAAAGCGGAATATCCTGGCACTAGAGGCCTGGAAGCTTCCCAGGTTTGATTCTGCTTCAGTGCTGAAAGTGTTGGAGCTTCCAAGTTTCCAGTGATAGCAGGTGAACCAGGCGGTCAGAGACTCAGTAAAATACACCACAGAGAAAATAGTCACAGCCAGGGTTTGTAGCTAAATCTGGCTGCACAGTGTGTACACTAGCTGATATACAGTAACACTCTCTGATGTGCACTGAGGAGGCGGAGCTACAGTCTCTCATTAGGGTGAATATTAATTAATAACGCTCTAAATGTAGGTATTGTGATATACACTGAGGAGGCGGAGCTACAGTCTCTCATTAGGGTGAATATTAATTAATAACGCTCTAAATGTAGGTATTGTGATATACACTGAGGAGGCGGAGCTACAGTCTCTCATTAGGGTGAATATTAATTAATAACGCTCTAAATGTAGGTATTGTGATATACAGTGAGGAGGCGGATCTACAGTCTCTCATTAGGGTGAATAATAATTAACAACGCTCTAAATGTAGGTATTGTGATATACACTGAGGAGGCGGAGCTACAGTCTCTCATTAGGGTGAATATTAATAACGCTCTAAATGTAGGTATTGTGATATACACTGAGGAGGAGGAGCTACAGTCTCTCATTAGGGTGAATAATAATTAATAACGCTCTAAATGTAGGTATTGTGATATACAGTGAGGAGGCGGATCTACAGTCTCTCATTAGGGTGAATATTAATAACGCTCTAAATGTAGGTATTGTGAAATACACTAAGGAGGAGGAGCTACAGTCTCTCATTAGGGTGAATAATAATTAATAACGCTCTAAATGTAGGTATTGTGATATACAGTGAGGAGGCGGATCTACAGTCTCTCATTAGGGTGAATAATAATTAACAACGCTCTAAATGTAGGTATTGTGATATACACTGAGGAGGAGGAGCTACAGTCTCTCATTAGGGTGGATATTAATAACGCTCTAAATGTAGGTATTGTGATATACACTGAGGAGGCGGAGCTACAGTCTCTCATTAGGGTGAATATTAATAACACTCTAAATGTAGGTATTGTGATATACACGGAGGAGGCGGAGCTACAGTCTCTCATTAGGGTGAATATTAATAACGCTCTAAATGTAGGTATTGTGATATACACTGAGGAGGAGGAGCTACAGTCTCTCATTAGGGTGAATATTAATAACGCTCTAAATGTAGGTATCGTGATATACACTGAGGAGGAGGAGCTACAGTCTCTCATTAGGGTGAATGTTAATAAAGCTCTAAATTATGTAATTAGTACTGATTATTCAGGTAGGGAATTACAGAGCTTGGTTACCAAATCAAATCAGATGTATTTATTTATATAGAGCTTTTTACAACTAGTGTTGTCACAAAGCAGCTTTACAGAATCAGTAATCAGTAAAAAGACAAGAAACGACAATGGTACGGAAAAACTCCCATGGCAAGGAAAAATTACCATGGTAACTGATTATTCAGGTAGAGAATTAAGAGCTTGGTTTCCATAGTAATTTATTATTTAAGTAGAGAATTATAGAGCTTGGTTGCCATAGTAACTGATTATGCAGTTAGAGAAATACAAAGCTGAATTACCATGGTAACTGATTATGCAGGTAGAGAATAACAAAGCTGAATTACCATGGTAACTGATTATTCAGGCAGAGAATTACAGAGCTTGGTTACCATAGTAACTGATTATTCATGTAGAGAATTGCAGACCTCTGTTTCCATAGTAACTCATTATTCAGTTGGGTTGGAGAATCTAAGAAATTGGTTACTATAGTAACTGATTATTCAGGTGGAGAATTACGGAGTGTGGTTTCTATAGTAACTAATCATTCAGGTAGAGAATAATAGAGTTTGCCTACCATAGTAAACGATTATTCAAGTGGAAAGAGTTTGGTTACTATGGTAACTGATTATTCAGGTAGAGAATTACAGAGCTTGGTTACCATAGTAACTGATGATCCAGGTAGAGAATTACAGAGCTTGGTTACTATAGTAATAGTAACTGATTAGTCAGGTAGAGAGCATGTCAGTGGCACTGCTGTGCGCCCGTTTCTAACCTTTCTGTATCATTTAGAATTAAGCAGAATATTTATGTTAATGAATCTTAATAAAGATTGAATGGGTGTGGCTAAACTGCTGTAGGATGAGTGGGTGGGGCTAAATCACTGTGGGATGAGTGGGCGGGGCTGAACTGCTGTAGGCTAAATGGGTAAGGCTAAACTGCTGTAGGCTGAATGGGTGGAGCTAAAACTGCTGTTGGCTGAATGGGTGGGGCTAAACTGCTGCAGGATGAATGGGTGGAGCTAAGCAGCTCTTATCTGAATGGATGTAAATACTGTGCTTCTGCTGCGCAGCTTCCTGCAGTACTTGTGGTCTTGCATTATACTGAGCCCCAGTTCCTAGCTTCCTGGGTTCGCAGGTCAATCTGCCGTCCAGCAGAAACACTGTGTAAACAGAGTCAGTTTTTTCCACATGGAGCTCAGACCTTCAACCCCAGATCTACTGACCAAGTGCTTTAACAGAGAGTCCAAAAGAGCAGACAGATTGGGGGCAGACTCAGTGGACCTGTGTAAAGGTGGGAGAGTTTACTCTGCTCTTTCTGTACCCAGCAGGCTTATAAACAAGCCTACCTCCTGCATTGAGCTGTGGAGCAGTGGAGCTGAATTCTGTAGCGTGATGAAGCTCCATCCAATATCTTGTGTGGCTGAACAAATCATCCAACCTCAGATCTGATGCTCTCATGTGGCTGAATGCAATTCAATTCTCCTCACAACAATCTACCAACATCTAGTGGTAGGTCTTCCCATCTAACATGCTCATGTGGGTTCCATGTGGCCATGGGTTCTGAGTGGGTTTGTACATACTTTGTTACTGGGACCCACTTGGGCTTCCTAAATGGACCCATTGTTACAGCCCACCTGGTTCCAACACAGACCCTGGTGGGCATCCATACATGGGGCTAACATGGAACCCGTAGATAAAACTCTCTGGTTCCTGGTTGGGTTACCCATATGGGCCCCACATGGGTGTGTCAGCTGGGTTACGAGAAGAGTAGAGCTCTAAGGAAGGACAGCAGGTGAACCGACATGGAAACCCAATACTTATTGATGCTCATGAAGCATGCCCACCTTACAACTGCTGCTAATGTCTTACAACGGGGGTCCTACGCAATATTAGACAGTGGTTTTAATGGTGCTGTGGTTGATGGTAAATATGAATTTGACTGCAGTGTAGAGTTCTTCTCCACTGGCTCTGAAAGAGAAGGAGCTGGATTTGAAGGTATGATGTTGAGTTGAACTGTAAACTGCAGCATTCCTGTGAAGGTTCATAAACAATAGCCGAGGTGCTGGAAAGGAAAGTGTGGCTGTTTATTAGGACAGGTATTGCGTGGTGTTTGTGGATAGGTGGGAGGAACAGGTGGTAACGATAAACAAGCCCTCATTATAAATGTGCTCAGTGACTCCAGCCAGGCAGGGATGGTGCTGCTCATTTCCACCCAATGAAATCGCACACAAACAAAACAACTTCAATAACTTTTGACTTTTAAAGATGTAGAAACCAGTAACTAAACCAGATTAAAAAGCCAATATTAAACCAGCAACCAGTTTACAGGGGCCCATATTTAGCAATCAAACAAATTTAAAGGCCCACGTTAACTTGCAATCAGAGGGCCATATTAAATAATCAACCAGATAAAAGGTCAATATTAAATCAATAACCAGATTAAAGGGCCCATATAAAACAATCAATCAGATTAAAGGTCAATATTAAACCAACAACCAGATTAAAGGGCCCATATAAAACAATCAATCAGATTAAAGTGTCAATATTAAACCAACAACCAGATTAAAGGGCCCATATAAAACAATCAATCAGATTAAAGGGTCAATATTAAACCAACAACTAGATTAAAGGGTCCATATAAAACAATCAACTAGATTAAAGGACCCATATTAAATCAGCAACCAGATTAAAAGGCCCATGTTGAACTCAGATCAGATTAAAAGGCCTAAATTAAACAATCAAACAGATTAAAAGGTCAAAATTGAACAACAAAAAAAACAGATTAAAAGGCCCATATTACATCAGCAACCAGATTGAAAGGTCCATATTAAACCAGCAACCAGATTAAAGAACCCATATTAGATCAGCAACCGGATTAAAAGGCCCATTGTAAACCAGCAATCAGTTTAAAGGGCCTATATTTAAAAATCTAACAAATTAAAAGGCCCATGTTGAACTCAGATCAGATTAAAAGGCCTAAATTAAATAAAAAAACAGATTAAAAGGCCCATATTAAACCAGCAACCAGATTAAAGGACCCATATTA